>NW_027315735.1:34717808-34777808 GCF_026437365.1 Eucyclogobius newberryi | reverse complement strand
AATGGAAATCTGATCATTACAACAGCTGGTGACGCGTGTCAGTTCAATCGATTCATCTTTAGCTTTGTTTTCGTTGTTAGCTTTAGCCTGTTTGCTCCCGGTTAGCTTCCGGTTAATTCCTTGTTAGCTCCCCATTTGCTCCCACTTATCTTCCAGTTAGCTCCGAGTTTGCTCCCCGTTAGTTCCCCGTTAGTTCCCAGTTAGCTCCCCGTTAGTTCCCTGTTAGCTCCCTGTTAGCTCCCTTTTAGCTCCCAGTTAGCTCCCAGTTAGCTCCTCCCCGTTAGCCCCCTGTTTCTTGTATTTAGAAGACAAAATACGCGGCGCATTCTAAAGTAACTATTTCAATCTTTTTTTACATTTTCTCTTTCATGTTGGTCTTTTTCGCATTAGTTTGCCCTTTTTTTGTTTTTGCATAATTTTTCTGCACAAATTAACTGTAGCAGTTTATGTGACGTTTCATAGCTTTTCATACATTTCAAATCCAATTACAACCTGTGCTGAGAGCAGAAGGGATTCGAGCCGACTTTCTTGCTTCAAAGCGACTAATTATAATTCTGGTTTGTCAATTATTCAAGGCAATTGTTAGTTTTCTATTCGTCGACGAGTCAAATTGTTATTAAGTGTTGAAGAAGAGCCAGATAATCCCGCCTTTTAGACTCGTTGACGACGACTCATTGGTGGTAATTAAAGCAAAACATAAACATCATTCTTCCCCTTTTAAATTTAGTGTGAACGACTCATTAACTCTTATTGTGAAAACGTCTGGGAGCAAAAACCAGTGCGTGTTACATACGTGTTACATACGTGTTACAAACTTGTTACATACGTGTTACATACGTGTTACATACGTGTCACATGCGTGTTACATACGTGTTACATGCTTGTTACATACGTGTTACATGCTTGTTACATACGTGTTACATACGTGTTACAAACTTGTTACATACGTGTTACATATGTGTTACATACGTGTTACATACGTGTTACAAACTTGTTACATACTTGTTACATACGTGTTACATGCGTGTTACATACGTGTTACATACGTGTTACAAACTTGTTACATACGTGTTACATACGTGTTACAAACTTGTTACATACGTGTTACATATGTGTTACATACGTGTTACATACGTGTTACAAACTTGTTACATACTTGTTACATACGTGTTACATGCGTGTTACATACGTGTTACATACGTGTTACAAACTTGTTACATACGTGTTACATACGTGTTACAAACTTGTTACATACGTGTTACATACGTGTTACATGCGTGTTACATACGTGTTACAAACGTGTTACATGCATGTTACATACGTGTTACATACGTGTTACAAACGTGTTACATACGTGTTACATACGTGTTACATACGTGTCACATGCGTGTTACATATGTGTTACATACGTGTTACATACGTGTTACAAACTTGTTACATACGTGTTACATACGTGTTACATGCGTGTTACATACGTGTTACAAACGTGTTACATGCATGTTACATACGTGTTACAAACGTGTTACATACGTGTTACATACGTGTTACATACGTGTCACATGCGTGTTACATACGTGTTACAAACGTGTTACATACGTGTTACATACGTGTTACATGCGTGTTACATACGTGTTACAAACGTGTTACAAACGTGTTACATACGTGTTACATACGTGTTACAAACGTGTTACATACGTGTTACATACGTGTTCTTTGCAGAATAACCTCTGTATCGACTCAAACATTGGTATTTAATGGTCAGAAGACGTTAAATAAGTCATGCAGCGTGGACAGTGTCGGGGGCTTTATCCAGCCTCGTTTGAATAATTTAGCGAGCGGCCTTCACCGCACGAGCGCCTCACGTCGTGTCCGAGAGTCGAGCGCCTTCTAGGTACGGTTCTGCCGCCAGCCCCTTTGAACGAAACAAGCGCTCCCACGGGTGCTTTTTTGGGCGCTTTTTTGGCGGGCGCTTTAGCAGGTGTTTTGGTGGGTGCTTTGGCAGGTGCTTTGGCGGGTGCTTTGGCAGGTGCTTTGGCGGGTGCTTTGGCAGGTGCTTTGGCATGGCGGCCGGGCGTAAAATTGCCGGCGGCGCATAACGTGACGCTGTTTGACCAGAAGAACTGAACTGGGCAATCGCTAACACCTTCAGCTACATGACGTATGCTAACACCTTCAGCTACATGACGTATGCTAACGCTAACACCTTCAGCTACATGACGTATGCTAACGCTAACACCTTCAGCTACATGACGTATGCTAACGCTAACACCTTCAGCTACATGACGTATGCTAACGCTAACACCTTCAGCTACATGACGTATGCTAACGCTAACACCTTCAGCTACATGACGCACAGACTGTGGTAAGTGTCTGGTATGTTAACGTAACATATGAACAGTTATTCAGATAACTATAGCATAAAGAACATGCTAACAAGTTTAGCAAAGCATCAGTTTTACCCCAAATCACTAAATCCATTGAATTCTTCTTCCTCTGTGTCACTTCTAAACAACTCCACAAACTCCAGAGGAAGAGGAAGTGCAGATTCTTCTTCTGCGTCGCTCAGAGCCTAGAGCGCCCTCTTGTGGTTGTCATGTGAAAATAATGAATAATATCACATATAAGTCGCTCTGGAGTATAAGTCGCACCGTGGCCAAAACTATGAAAAAAGGTGCCACTTATAGTCCAGAAAATACGGTACACTACGAGTACCCAAAAAGTATTATGGGATGCTGCCCTCACTTCAAAACATTTATCACTTTATTAAACCTTGAAGACATTTTGAACACGAGTCACACGAGCCAGAAAATGCTGTTCATTAGTATTTTATTTCTTGGAGGCAAATCAATGAATATATGTACTTTTATACAGTATATGAGGAGCACATCTCTACAGTTTCAGAATGTAAACAATCTCTGAAGAGAAATGTATCAGTTTAAAAGGAAGCCATAGTCTTCAGTTTTAAACTATTTACATGAATTAAAATATAATTTATAACATCAGATACTTCCATACTTCTATGAAACTAGATTTTAACAATTCAAAAATACTGAAATGCCTTTTGTCTCCACATTCTCAAGACGTATATGAAATCACACTGAAAACTGAAAATAAAACACAATTTAAAGACATCCAAACTAAGTGTCGCATAAATAAAAAAGGAACAAACACAAATAAAACCAACATATGTAAAAATATAAAATCTCACTAGTAGTATTTACCGTTGTTGTTGTTTTTTTATTTTTTTTACCAAAAACTAAGTTAAAAAAAAAGGAAAAAAAAGAAAAATCATTTGTGAAATTTGATAGTTATTGGTTGTAAATAGACAGATCAACTGTAATAGAATAATAATGACAAACAATCATAAAAACAATGTATGCCCTTTTGTGAAATATTGTCATCCACCAAGAACAGACTCACATTTAGCAGAATATGCAGTCCCTACATATAAGTGCCTATTGACATCACTGTAACCATGGAGATCAGCCACGTCCACGTCACGCAGGTGTTCAACGTGTGGATTTTAGGGCTGGGACAAGATCAGACGCAAAATTGGGTCCACGAGATTCACAATTTTGAATCTTGCACTGTGTTTTGGGTCTTTTGGCTCGTCAAGAGAAGTAACGAGCGCTCGATGTGTCCTTGTGTTTATCGTCCTCTTGTCCCAGCCCTACGTCACTTTTGTGTCGTGGCCGATCCCGATGTAACTAGAGCTGACGGATACATTGTTTTCTGAAAAAAGCCAACATGAGCCCGACATTTATTACTGAAGATTTGTTTTTGTATTTTTCTTTTTGGTCAACTTGCCTCTTAGGGTTTTATCGCCATCAGTCTGAAATAAGTGGAAATAAAAGTATTGCATTCTGACATGGGTTTTCCCTTTGGAAGGATTTTTTTTGTAAATTTTTTTGGATTTGTCATCCACTGACCTAGGGCCTAGACCAAGTGTCAACAGTATATATTATAATGTTGAAATGTGTTCTCAACCACTGAGGAGAATGGTCAATACCAACGTTTTCTATAAGAAAGTATATAATCATCTAGATATCTACACAAACACACAAATATATATATTCATATATATGTATATAGCTTTTATAATATGGCTATTGAAAAAGTAATTACGTCTGTAATTATTCAAGAATAAACCACATTGGATTGGAAAGAGTTGAGACAGTAATAGTGAAAGCTAGTGGTAGCTTTGTTGTCCCCAAAGTGTTTAAGGCTCGCCATGTTGTCATTTACCTCGGCAGAAAGACACGACGCCGTAGAAAGCCCAGTAACGCACACACTCACACAATATTGCCCGAAAATAATCTGAGTTTGGAATAATACAAACCGCACAGGGTTACACAGCGACAGACCACACAGGGACTAGCTTAGCCGCGACATCAGCATGCGTTAGCTTAGCAAAACTTTACACACCGCTACCAATAGAAACAGTACATCAAGGACATCAGTACAAAAAGGATATGGCTATCTACGCAGGTCAGTACATCAACCACTCTGTATCTGGGCCCCTGACACCGAGGTCAAGAAAATTGCATTTTACTGCTCGACAAATGCTAATTTTCTTTGGCGGAAAAGTAGCTAGAAACATGAAGATGGCTAATGTGCGCTATGGGATGTCTTAGTGGCTAAATGATTGTAATTATCATTATATTTTGCAAATGCAAAATACATTCAATAAAAAGTTTTTTTTTTATGGCTTTAGGTGAAACAAAACTAAAAAACCCTGCAATGGTTACTAGCTTATTGCTATCCTCTTGAGAATGGAAACATTTAGCAACACAATTAGCGAGCCTGGTACTAGCTAACGCAGCTAAATGCTCTGTTTTTCTGCTTTAAAATGAATGTGAAACATGTAGCCTACCCGTAACTTTATCTGTAAAAAATAAACTGTAAAGTCGTATATATCGTGGCTCCGTTTAGCGATGAGTCATGTTCAGCGGCCATTTTGAAAACGTCAGGAAACAGAAAATTGCTCGTTGTTACTATGGCTTTATTTGATTTGAAAAGAAGATGGAAGAAGAGTAATCCTCGCTCAAAACGACCTGTCGCCTGCTCCTTTGCGTCTCGACTCATCGTACGGTTTGCGCTGTGGCTTTGTCCTATGAAGTGACCTCTGTGTTCTGAAGCAGCAGTGAAATCCGGGCTTTCTACGACGTCCGCCATATTTAAAGTATGAAATCATCGTAAACCATTTGCTGGGTCAAACCTGTCGCTTCCCTCCCGCGTTCGGCTCCCGTACTTGGGTTACTGGTCGCTGAAAAAGAGTCCAAACAAAAGCTGTGCACCATTTGAAAAAAAACAAACAAAAACAAAAAAAAACGGTGGTAAGTTACAGAGGATGTCGTTTCCCTCGACGTAAGGTCAATGTGCAAGAGTATATTAGTACCATTTATTATTGTTAAGTGTTAGGTTTGACCACATTCCTGTCATATTTTTGTGTTTGAAAAGCAGCCGACAACGTACAGTATTGAAAAAGTGCCACGCCCCGCCCCCGCCCTGTCACACCCTGTCCCGCCCTGCCACACCCTGTGTCGCCCTGCCACACCTTACGTTTTCTTACCTCAGAAAATAAAGGCTGCTTTCAAGATAAGATCATTGTTATTATTATAATCATTCTTATTATGTATTGCATCTCAAATTGCTTTTCAAGAAGACAGAAAATATCAAAAAATAAATTTCATACAACAGCAAACGAACACTTTTCTAGAGTGATAGTCTAAAGGGATAGCTCTTCTTTTTGTTTTTTTTTGTCTTTTGATTACGACAGTGTTGGACTCTGAAGTGTAGTCATTTCCCTTCAATTTCCTCCCTGAATCTGTGGAAGAAGATTCACGCCACCGTGCGGGAAAAAAACGTCACGATAATCGACTCATCGCTGACACGGATTTGCCATTTGTTTGTCGCTCAAAACTACAGCTAAGGAAATATCAGACAATTTGAAATATTGCACCGTCAGGGTTTTGTTACCGTCAAAATGTGTTGTTTGGGTCAAGAAATATTTCACTTTGACTCATAATTGTCTTTTGGACCAAACGTTTGGACTGTGGACGAACCCAAACCTTTGTCAAAGTTACCGCGGCAATTTTTCGCTTTCGTTATTGCGACAAATGAGACTTTTCCCGCACGACGTCGTGGCCTGAACCAGCGTCCACACACAACTGAACATTTGAAAGAAAGCCAGACCATCTGCCGTCTGATAGCAAACAACTGTGACCCGCCACCATGAAAAACACACACAATACATTTGAGTTTAACAACGAGGCATAGTGCTATATACACATTATAATATCTATATATTATATTTTCTCTTTTAATATGTAAACCAGCACATTCTCTCACGTTTTAGTAGTATACATACTAAGCACAAATACTCCTTCAGTTGTTCATCCACAATGTCTCCACCAGTATGTATACAACTAAATTGGTACTTTTGGACATCAGAGGAAAAACATGGAGAATTTGCCCATCCTCCGAGTCCCTCCGCTTGCTGTTATATATATATATATATATATATATATATATATATATATATATATATATAGAGAGAGAGAGAGAGATTTTGTTCAAAACACTGAATAAGGCGCCTTTGTACTTAGTGTGCGTTCCTAATAAAAGTCAAAGGAGAATCAAGTGATGTAAACATTCAATTGTTTGTGTGTTGATTAGATAGAGAGAAAGACGGAGGAAAGGGAAGTCGGAGGGGTGTTTGGGGGGTTCAAGACCGAGAAACCGAGTCCAAAACCCTGGAGCTGTGACCGTACTATTGCATTCTCGTTTATTAACCATCGTTGCAACTGAGAGCCAGCGTTAATCACGTACAATTATGACATTTCGAGGAGTCTTTTTGGTGTTGGAAGATGTCAAACACGTCAAATCTAATGACATAATCGCTCGCCGAGGCTTTTCCCAAGGCAGACAACGCAATAGTACGGACACGGCGTTTGAAAGCGAAACGTCGGGCCGGTGTTTGTGACAATGGGAGAAGATGAACAGGCGGATTTGGCGAGCCGGTCCCAAGTCCTTAACGAAAGCGATAAAAACGAGGGGCAAAAGATTCAGCGAGATCTTTGCCTCCCAGTGCATTAAAGGACCGGCCGCCGACAAACGCCCCCTGTTCGTCGACTCCGAGAAAAACCGAGCCCGCCAAAGCTTCAGCGGTGTCCACCACTCAATCACGAGACGAAAGCCGAAAGACATTTTCGCGCAGGACACGTTTGAAATCTGGTGCGACGTCAAGGAAAGTCCCCGTTCCTAAGGTGTTTGTGTGTGTAGAAAAATGACCCTTAATTGTGTTGTGACGAGAGTTGAGAGCGGGGACGGTGGACAACATGAGGTAGAGATGCTCAGCGGATACAGTACCTCCCGGACGCGACAGAGTCACGTCCGTGTTTTGTATGTTCTTTGCGTTTCTAAGCGCGATTCCCCGGCTCCGGTACAGTTCGGTGGCTCGTAAACCGAATCCACCCAAAGTTGGTACGCTGGAAAACTCTCTATTCCTCTGTTTGTTGTTATTGTTTTTTTTTGGAGGCGTGTGCTACTGGCTGCGTCAACTTTTATCGATATCAACTGCGGTTCGCTTCAACAACCTTTGGGCAAGCGGAAATGGGGAAAGCGAGATGATTACATTCAGTTACGTTACATTCCTTGAACAGTAAACTCAATTCGACCGCCGCAGCGCTTTTGAACCATTCCGATAGCTTATCCTTGGCGGTTCGCACGTCCTACAGCTTGTATTGCTAGCTACGGTAACACTAGTGCACCTAAAACTCTGATTGTCCGACCAAATGCAGACATTTGAGTCGACTTTGTGCCCCTGTTTCACGGTAGATCGATGTCAAGACATTATTTCGGTCGATGCAAGTCAAGAAAACCTGCCGGCGATCTCGGTAAGAAAGACCGCCAGAGTTTGAACGACTCAGACGCTCGATAAACTTGTGCTGGTTTGTCATTGTCAAGTGTGAACGCTTTAGCCATCTTAGAATAATGTCTTAAAACGCAGTAGTGTTGGCGTCGCCGGGTTTGTCGTCCGCGGAAGGGTCTGATTCACAAAAAGGGCGCGAATTAAAGCCGGCGTTGCCATTTCCCCATTTGAGCTGCGCGTGTCGTCCGTCCAAATGTAAACAGCAGCGCGGTAACGTGTCGCATCGGATTCACCGGGGCGTCGCCGTGGACGTTCAGCGACGTTCAGCGGGGCCCAAAGTTCTTCAAACTCACATCGATGTGGAAAGAATGTTTGTGCGCTTTTCATTTCTCTGCGATCGAAATGGTCTGAAAGGTTCACAAGAATCATTATCCAACGCCATTATATTTGATTTAATAGTTGGAATTTCTGGTTAACGTGAATTTGGTTTGGACTAATACTGTTGGTACGTTTTTAAAAAGTGTTAAAAATGAAGGGGCAAACTCATAAAAACAAGTCTAAAGGGTAATTTTGTATTCAATTACCCCATAGATCCACAATTTACAATATTATAAGTGCTTTAAGCAATATTTTGATCTAAAAAAACTGCAACGTTTAAAATATATCATATAAATAAAAAAAATTACCACAAATGTCCAATTGAACTAGCAACACAAACGCAATTTTTTAAAGATGTGACGCTCGAGCTAAAAACAAAATGCTAAACTTTTTCCGCGTGAACTGAGCTGAAATCGCCAAGTTCGTCATTTCGGCGAGAGACAAATATAAGTGTGCTAATAATTGTCGCTAAAACATATTTTCCACATGAACGGTGAGTTGTTGTCGAGCAGCAGCCGGTAGCACGCGCCTCGCTCCTGAACGCGGCGTATCGAGGTGGAAAAGGGGGCGGAGCCGCTTCGCTCCGTACAGTGCATAGATAAATTAAGGAAGCACTACAATTACAAACAAAATAATACAATGATTTTTTTTTTTTTCCAACTTCTTCATTTTTCAATTTGTAAACTTTGATCAGTCAGATGATTAAATGTCATGTCGTTATATTATTTGTCCATAACACGCACACACGCACACGCACACACCACAGAGTTTTAAAATTGATACACACATACACCATTTTTTGCTAAAACAAAGCAGGTTTTTTACACGTTTTTTGTTCCCCCCCGATTACAAAAACCGCACGTTGACTTCTTCATGGCGGGCACGAGTTCCTGCCGAGTTTTGACCAGAAAAACTCCTTAATTCCGTCGTTTTTTGGGGGGGGGGGGAATACAAAAACGAAGAGAACATGGGACACGCACACGCTGGAACGAACACACCACGACGACCGGACGCGACGCAGAGGGACAGCGAAAAGGGGGGTCTGCTACGCAAAGTCTCCCCGCGCCCAGAGTCACCCGAAGGGGGCGCCAAAAAACCACACCGAAAACAGACGGGAAGCAGCTCGCCGTCATCGAAGGTTCAGCAGTTCGTACGCCGTCGCCGCGAACCGTTAAAAAGTCTCCATGGGTCCTGCTTTCGGGTAGTGGCTTCCTCGTTCGTAAGCAGTATCCTCCGGTGAAAAGGGGGAAAAAAACTAAAAAAGCCCCAAAAAAATAATCCAACAACAACAACAACTAATAAAAACGAAAAAGGTCCGTGTTACTTCCAATGGTAAAAATGTAAACATTAGCGAGGTCGCCTTGCATGGAGGAGTCAGGAGTCCCCGGGTTCTTTTCCAGACAGAGAAAAGACGCGTTCTCTTTTTGGAGGCTGCAGTTTTTTTTACTAAGGCTGGCCAGGCGGGGGCGCTGCTGTGCTGTCAGCGGTGCAGGGACTTCTGCGCTTCTTTGAGCAGCGTGTCGAAGTCCAGCGCGTCGTACTTGCTCTTGACCGGCCCCGGACCGGCCTCGTCTGGAAGAGAAGAGAAATGAGACGTCGAGATCGAAAAGGCTCGAGGTAGCGTTGTAGTTTACCGGGCGCTTAGAGTAGGAGTGGAGTAGTCCCGGTCCAGTCCCGGTCCAGTCCCGGTCTTGACCTGGTCTTGTCCCGGTCTAGTCCCGGTCCTGTCCCGGTCTTGTCCCGTTCTAGTCCCGGTCCTGTCCCGGTCTAGTCCCGGTCCTGTCCCGGTCCAGTCCCGGTCTTGTCCCGTTCTAGTCCCGTTCTAGTCCGGTCTTGTCCCGGTCTAGTCCTGTTCTAGTCCCAGTCTAGTTCCGTTCTAGTCCCGGTCTTGTCCCGGTCTAGTCCCGGTCTTGTCCCGGTCTAGTCCCGGTCCTGTCCCGGTCCAGTCCCGGTCTTGTCCCGGTACAGTCCCGGTCAAGTCCTGGTCTTGTCCCGGTCTAGTCCCGGTCTAGTCCGGGTCCAGTCCCGGTCTAGTCCAGTCTAAAGCTAAATGAAGAGTCGCAGTTGTGGTTTGGGTCAGATATTCGATATTTATAAGCGCATTTTGGTCGACTAATCAATGCAGCGTGTTGGTCTTTGGTCAACTTCAGCCCTAAACGGCGAGTGACACAAAACCACGTCTGAACCAGGACTAAAACAATGAGTGACGGACTTTAGAAACCCCGAGGCTCATTGTGGAGCAGCATTCCTCGTCCTGAATGTGAATCATGTCAGAAGTTTTTGAGAGAGCAGATTGACTTTGCAGTTTTTGCCGACGTCGTCACAAAACTTAAGTTGCTCCGTCACTCAAATGCTAATGCTAACGTTTAATGCTCTAGGGGATTTGGGAGCTCATGTCCAAAAGTGACGTGTGCAATTCCAGCCGACACGGTTCTTGTCTCGAACAGAGCGCTAGCACGGCGATATTCCAGCGCCGGATTAACAACAAGATTTGAACTAGTTTCAGGCCGTTTTAGGTTAAAGTCGCCGTGAAATATTCTGTAAACGACGTCTGTTGAGAGGTTTCAGCTTTACCGAGGTCGATGTAGCGTTTCCTGGTCAGCCTCCGCGGCGCCGCCGGAGCGTTGTTGAAAACTGCTTCTCTCCGATGCCTCTGGCCTGCATTCTGACGGATCTTGATGACGCCGCAGCGCTCCCTGGAGGACAGTGAAAACAACAGCAAATTATTACAGGGGCCAAAACAGCAGCAACTGATTACAGGGGCCAAAGCAGCAGCCGCACAAGTGCTGGAGTAAATGGGGAAGTACGAGTGTAAATATTTAGTTGTGAAGGGCCTTACTTTTGTTTTGAGCCGTCATACTAAGGAAAGAATTTATTTATTTTATTTTATTTATTTTATTTATTTTATTTATTTTATTTATTTTATTTATTTTATTTATTTTATTTATTTTATTTATTCTATTTTTTATTTATTTTATTTATTTTATTTATTTTATTTATTTTATTTATTTTATTTATCTAATGATTTGTTATTTATTTTATGATAGCTTATTTATTTTATTTATTTTATTTATTTTATTTATTTTATTTATTTTATTTATTTTATTTATCTAATGATTTGTTATTTATTTTATGATTTGTAACTCATTTTATTTACATAATAATAATGTCTCATAATAAAACCCAGTGAATAACTCTCCACAGTGAAACTAGGTCGCACTCACACTCCTGGTTCTGCCCCAGTTTAGTCGAGATGTTGGCCTAGTTTGGTCCTGGTCTAGTTCTGGTTTAGTCCTGGTCTAGTCCTGGTCTAGTCCTGGTCTAGATCTGGTCTAGTCGTGATGTTGGCCTAGTTTGGTCCTGGTCTAGTCTGGTTTTAGTTCCAGGTTTAGTCCTGGTCTAGTCCCGGTTTAGTCCCGGTTTAGTCCCAATCTAGTCCCGGTCTAGGCCTGGTCTAGTCCTGGTTTAGTCCTGATTTAGTCCTGGTTTAGTCCTGGTTTAGGCCTGGTCTAGGCCTGGTTTAGTCCTGGTCTAGTCCTGGTTTAGTCCCGGTCTAGGCCTGGTTTAGTCCTGGTTTAGTCCCGGTCTAGGCCTGGTTTAGTCCTGGTTTAGTCCTGGTTTAGTCCTGGTTTAGTCCTGGTTTAGTCCTGAGGGTGATGTCGTGTGGAAGTGTTTGCCTCCCTCATACTACACTGTAAAATCCTCCTTGTCATTGGATGTAAATGTGCTTTGTGCTATATTATATTTAAAATGTAAATGTATTCAGTTTTTACCGCGGGTTCGCTGATGAAAAACAGATGAATTGCGTTTTATTCTTGATGTGATGCTGCTGTTTAATTTGCGTTCCTCAACTTTAGTTTGAAAGCTCTATTACTTTCTTCTTCGAAAATGTTTCCCGTTGGAGAAAAGTCATTTGGATTAAAGTCATTTGGTCAAAATAAGAAGAAAATACTTGTGAAAAACAGATATTAATCGAGAAATATGATCAAAACTAGGCCCAAGTAGTGATTGATCGATGTAATAAAATCCAATAACTACCTCGAGTTTGTGGAGTTGTTTAGAAGTGACACAGAGGAAGAAGAATTCAATGGATTTAGTGATTTGGGGTAAAACTGATGCTTTGCTAAACTTGTTAGCATGTTCTTTATGCTATAGTTATCTGAATAACTGTTCATATGTTACGTTAACATACCAGACACTTACCACAGTTCTGTCTGTGCCTCATGTAGCTGAAGGTGTTAGCGTTAGCATACGTCATGTAGCTGAAGGTGTTAGCGTTAACATACGTCATGTAGCTGAAGGTGTTAGCGTTAGCATACGTCATGTAGCTGAAGGTGTTAGCGTTAGCATACGTCATGTAGCTGAAGGTGTTAGCGTTAGCATACGTCATGTAGCTGAAGGTGTTAGCGTTAGCATACGTACACCTATTCACCATGTTCTCTCATCTGTTATTATTGGATTTTATTACCATATTTTCTGGACTATAAGTGGAACCTTTTTTCATAGTTTTGGCCGGGGTGCGACTTATACTTACATTTATACTTATACTTATACTCCGGAGCGACTTATTTGTGATATTATTTGTTATTTTCACACTTGCAACAGCATTTCATCCTCCAGTGCAACTTATGTATGTTTTTTCTTTGGATTTTTTTGGCTGGTGCGACTTATACTCTGAAATATATAATGAAAAAGAAGTGATAATGAAAAAGTAGAGAAAATGACATCGCACAAATAAATCGTCCCATTTTGTCCAAAGTCTGTCAAATTTGTTCAAGTTCAAATCAAGTCCGAATGTATATATTTTTTTAGATTTTACGAATTGTTTCTGTTATTTTAGCGTCGTTGCAGCACCGTTAACAAAGCGCTCAGTGGGCAGCGGCAGCACACCGTGTCCCTGTTCTGTTCCCTCCTTCCACAGTGGACAGCTAAAACCCCTGACCCGTGACCGTCCCCGTCGTCCCGGGCGACAGGAATAGTCCGGGCTCGGGACACTCACTCGTTGCAGATGATGACTTTGCAGTCCTCCGCGTTCCCGAAGACCTGGAAGCGTTTGCGCAGCATGTTCTGGGTCACGCTGCTCGGGAGGTTGTGGATGTAGAACACCTGGCAGTTGTCCTGGCAACAGAGAAACCATGGCAACAGTCAGGGGCAGAGGACGGACGGAGGAGTCGCGGCGATCAGAGGGAAAAAGGGACAGTGTCGGCCCCCGAGAGCTGAGTGTGCGAGCGACGGGAGAGATAACTCGACTAAAGTTATTAAAGTGCCTCATTTATCGTTTGAATAAACTATAAGTGTCTGAATGCATCTGCGATCATAATCAGACGGTCTCTTGCAGTACATCGTGCAAAGAAAAGCTCACACTAACATCTTTTTGCCCTTTTACTGGCGATAAATGAGACAACATCTGCTTATATTGTTTTGTGTTTTTTCAACTTCAAGCTTTGTTCAAAATAATGTGCTGTTTCCAGCGTCTGGGAAAAACATATCAATTGCGTTTGGTTTAACAGAACGTTTAGTATGTTTTATTTGTGTTGGCTCCACGTTAGCTCGGCGTTAGCTCGGTGTTGGCTCAGTGTTAGCTCCACGTTAGCTCGGTGTTAGCTCGGCGTTAGCTCGGCGTTGGCTCGGCGTTAGCTCGGTGTTGGCTCAGTGTTAGCTCCACGTTAGCTCGGTGTTAGCTCGGCGTTAGCTCGGCGTTGGCTCGGCGTTAGCTCGGTGTTGGCTCGGCGTTAGCTCGGCGTTAGCTCGGTGTTGGCTCAGTGTTAGCTCCACGTTTGCTCGGTGTTGGCTCGGCGTTAGCTCGGTGTTGGCTCAGTGTTAGCTCCACGTTAGCTCGGCGTTGGCTCGGCGTTAGCTCGGCGTTGGCTCGGTGTTAGCTCGGTGTTAGCTCGGCGTTAGCTCGGCGTTAGCTCGGTGTTAGTGTTGGCTCAGACAAGCGGGGGCCGTTTTCTTCACTTTTCGAATTCCTAGCGTCGCAATTCTCCAACGCCAAATGTTTTCACGCCATTGCTAAGAAAAGCTAGCACGCTAACTAACGGCGCGCCGGACTCCCTCAAAGGTCGGTATTTTGTCCCGCGTCGGCGCTAGCATTTCACGTCCCAAAGCTCTAACTCTAACTAAGTGAATGATTTCTAAAACTAACTCTAACACTTATTTTACACTGAACGTGAAAGAATCAAACATTTGACAAAAGCCTTAACCAAATCTTCTCCTAAATATGATAAAGATATAGTCAAAACATAAATATCTGCTACTAAAAATGGACAAAAAATAGAATAGAATGCCCAGTTCCGCCCCTGGACGAAATGCCAAACCTTTAGGCAGCCACGACAACACACCAACGTCACTTCCTGGTTCTCAGCCAATACAAACGCTCCTGAATTAGACAAAGCGGTCTTATTTTATCCCTGTGCTGGGGCAAGATGTACGTTATTTTTAATTGTAGGTACTGTACGAAAAAAGCTTACGGAGAAAGCTAAATCTATTTAAACAAAAAAGCTAGCATGACGCGCTAGCATGATGCGCTAGCATGACGCGCTAGCATGACGCGCTAAAACTAGATTTGGAGACGTTGAGGACATTTTGTAGAGTTTGTGCGATGCGGTGACGTGTACAAACGACGGCGCTGAAATAAGGCTAATCCGACGCTCCCGAGGGCGTGTGGGACGGAAGGCGGAGCTTACCTCGTCGGACGCCGCCTCTTTCTGCTCCGCTTCGTCCGCGCAGATCTCGGAGTTCTCACTGAAACAAACGGACACGGCGATGGTTACCGGATTTTTTTTCTCACCGTAATTTCCGACACGTGAACGTTTAAACGCTTGGACTCAACTGTTTCCACGTTTCACATTCAAACACGTCCAGGAGCACGAATCGTCAAACAGTCGTATCGTGTAAAACCTTTCGACTTTCATGAGCGTTTAAAGCGCCCGCTACAGGTCGGACGACTCGTTAAACGGAAAAGCAGTTAAGTTTCATATATTTAAACATTTGCTAAAAATTATTTAAAAATGTATCACGGAATAACACATTTTTTAGGTTTAGAATTTCACTTCCTGTTTGTAATTGATGACATCACAGTAGGAAATTACCCAGCAAACACCGGGAAAAAACTCATCTAATGTGACTTTTTTTAATTTGACAAATGAAAATACATGAGAGTGATTTTATTTTGTTGAATTAATGTTTAGAGAGTCAAAAAAGTTGTTTCTTTGTGTAAATTTCCTGGTGTGATGTCACTTCCTGTCATTTTTCGACAAATTTTTCAACGTTTTCTCCACAAATACCTGCGCGATTGGCGTAAAACTAAAATGTATATGTACAACAGGTATAAATACACAGAATAAAGTTATAAAATGGTAAACACTTGTCATACGTCACTTTAAACTTTGATGTTTATCTTCTGCCACATTCATAACTCTGCCCTTCTCCCTGCAGCTCTAACTTCTCTAACTCTTCTCAAACTCTAACTTCTTACTGGAAAAAGTATTTGGAGAAACTAGTACTCAACAAAGAGTAACTGTCTGATCAGGAAGTACAAACTTTAAATTATGCATGACAGTTGCAAACTATCGACTAAACGATCGACCACAAAAAGTTGACCATAAAACAACTGTAGTGGTATTTTGATCATTATTATCACTATCTGGACTTTAAAACGCACATGAAGAACAAAGACAGTGGCACTATCGGGTCAAAATGTCAAAGAATAAAGCATTTTTCTGGTTTTATGATGTAAATATTGTCCACACAGAAGCCTTCAGACGCCGTATTTCGACCTTTAGTTGGTTGATAACACATTTAAAAAGTCTCCGAAATCATCTTTTGACCAGTGGATTACCGTATTTTCCGCACTATAAAGCGCACCGGATTATAAGGCGCACTGTTAATGTTCTATTTTCGATCATTTTTTAATATATAAAACGTTTACCACACAAAATCGCTTCGAGGTCAGTTAGAAAAACCAGAATGAATCCATATATAAGGCGCATTGACATTTTTTGAGAAAATGAAAGGCTTTTAAGTGCACCTTATAGTGCGGAAAATACGGTACAACAATACTGGTTTGTTGCAGCTCTAATTGGCTCTGGTACAAGTCGTCATGTGACGTTTGGTGACCTGGGCTCGTACCTGGAGTCCGTTTTGCTGGACGGCGAGTCGGGGCAGTGAGGCGGCGGAGACGGCGAGCGGGACTGCGATCGCTCGGTCTCCTCCTCGGACGCCGGAGGAGTCGAGTCCTGGCACTCAGCGGGAGGAGGAGCGGGAGGAGGGGCGAGGGGAGGGGCCAGGGGAGGAGCGAGGGGAGGAAGAGCGAGAGGAGGAGGAGCGAGAGGAGGAGGAGAGGAGGAGAGGTCCGCAACCCGATTCTGAGGCTCCGACCTGGACTCTGAATCTGCACTGATGTCCTCCTCCTCCTCCTCCTCTTCCTCCTCCTCCTCCTCCTCCTGGCGCCGGTTCTCCACTGACGCCTCCTCGTCTGCGGCTGAAGAGACGGAGAAACATGCAGGGTTAAGAAAGCAGTCATTCAAAAATAAAAAAATAAACTTTTCTTTTTTTCCCTAAAGGTTTAAAAATAAAAATACTATAAAAAATAAAAAATATAATAAAATAAAAATAATAATACATTATTTAATTGATTTTTTGTAAAAATATAATTTTGGACAATAAATACATGGCCGACTAAAACACACTGAAATACTGGTTTTGTTTTCGGGTTTATTTTCCTTTTGACCATTTTTCTTTGTTTGTTTTAGTTTTTGATTGAGTTTTAAGTGAATATGAGGTGAAGGGTGGGGTATTTTTCATTTATTTTTTTGTATTGTGACTGTATTGTTATGTCAATTTTATTATATTTTATTGAAAAACAAAAAAAAAAGAATAGGCCATTTTAATTCTATACTAAAATAACTCTGAGTTTTATTGTTTACATGTTTTGCTCGTGGAACAAAAAGAGTTTGGGTCTGACTTTGGGAGGACATATGGTTCCTATTGTTAGTCGGTTGCTTTATTTCATGATATCTGTCTGACATTTAAGATAAAAATGTGACAAAGGAAAATAAATAAAAAGGTCAATGGCGAGAGGTCATACGGGAGTCCACGTGGGTGTTCACAATAATGACCACGGATATAATGAGGGCAAAGGGCAAAAGACACGGGTCACTAGAACGCTCGCTGTGGCCATTTCTGTTTGTTTCATTGAAAACAGCAGAACCTGAAACGCAGAGAAACTACTACTTACTAAAAGAAAAGAAAAACTCCAGTTATTAAAGCAAAAAAAAAAAAATTATATCTTTTTTTTTTTTTTTAGTATTATTTTTTCCCCATCCTTTTTTGGGGTACCTTTTGCTAACTTTTTTTCGTCTTTTATGTGTAATTTTGATGTTGTTATTGTGATTTTATCTCACTACAAAGCACAAATGTATATATATATATATATATATATATATATATATATATATATATATATATATATATATATATATATATATATATATATATATATATATATATATTAAAACATTGGTAATAAATATTTTTTTATTAATATTATATTTTTTTCTGTCTTTTTTTTGTTTCTTTTTTTTTTACATTTATTTTTGTGTTTTTGAGTATTTTTTATGTTGTTGTCATTGTTTTATCTCACACAAAAAAGACGCACACACACATTTGTATCTATTATCAGAATACATGAATATGAATAAAAAGTCGTGATATTGTGTGTTGGTGCTTCAGTTATTGTGTGTTGGTGCTTCAGATCTTGTGTGTTGGTGCTTCAGTTATTGTGTGTTGGTGCTTCAGTTATTGTGTGTTGGTGCTTCAGATATTGTGTGTTGGTGCTTCAGATATTGTGTGTTGGTGCTTCAGATATTGTGTGTTGGTGCTTCAGTTATTGTGTGTTGGTGCTTCAGTTATTGTGTGTTGGTGCTTCAGATCTTGTGTGTTGGTGCTTCAGATCTTGTGTGTTGGTGCTTCAGTTATTGTGTGTTGGTGCTTCAGATATTGTGTGTTGGTGCTTCAGATATTGTGTGTTGGTGCTTCAGATATTGTGTGTTGGTGCTTCAGATCTTGTGTGTTGGTGCTTCAGTTATTGTGTGTTGGTGCTTCAGTTATTGTGTGTTGGTGCTTCAGTTATTGTGTGTTGGTGCTTCAGATCTTGTGTGTTGGTGCTTCAGTTATTGTGTGTTGGTGCTTCAGATATTGTGTGTTGGTGCTTCAGATCTTGTGTGTTGGTGCTTCAGATCTTGTGTGTTGGTGCTTCAGTTATTGTGTGTTGGTGCTTCAGTTATTGTGTGTTGGTGCTTCAGATATTGTGTGTTGGTGCTTCAGATCTTGTGTGTTGGTGCTTCAGTTATTGTGTGTTGGTGCTTCAGTTATTGTGTGTTGGTGCTTCAGTTATTGTGTGTTGGTGCTTCAGTTATTGTGTGTTGGTGCTTCAGATATTGTGTGTTGGTGCTTCAGTTATTGTGTGTTGGTGCTTCAGTTATTGTGTGTTGGTGCTTCAGATCTTGTGTGTTGGTGCTTCAGTTATTGTGTGTTGGTGCTTCAGTTATTGTGTGTTGGTGCTTCAGTTATTGTGTGTTGGTGCTTCAGTTATTGTGTGTTGGTGCTTCAGTTATTGTGTGTTGGTGCTTCAGTTATTGTGTGTTGGTGCTTCAGTTATTGTGTGTTGGTGCTTCAGATCTTGTGTGTTGGTGCTTCAGTTATTGTGTGTTGGTGCTTCAGATCTTGTGTGTTGGTGCTTCAGTTATTGTGTGTTGGTGCTTCAGTTATTGTGTGTTGGTGCTTCAGTTATTGTGTGTTGGTGCTTCAGTTATTGTGTGTTGGTGCTTCAGTTATTGTGTGTTGGTGCTTCAGATCTTGTGTGTTGGTGCTTCAGTTATTGTGTGTTGGTGCTTCAGATCTTGTGTGTTGGTGCTTCAGTTATTGTGTGTTGGTGCTTCAGTTATTGTGTGTTGGTGCTTCAGTTATTGTGTGTTGGTGCTTCAGATCTTGTGTGTTGGTGCTTCAGTTATTGTGTGTTGGTGCTTCAGTTATTGTGTGTTGGTGCTTCAGATATTGTGTGTTGGTGCTTCAGATATTGTGTGTTGGTGCTTCAGATCTTGTGTGTTGGTGCTTCAGACGCCACACTTACACTCGCTGGTGCTCATGGCTTCGTCTTTGCCCGCCTGCGCCTGTAGCATGGCGCCCAGGATGGCGGCGCTGCGTTTGCGGCTCTCGCCCAGGCTCAGGGCGCAGTAGTCGTGGTCCCCGAAGCTCCGCGGCGTCTCGTCGCCGGCCTGTCCCATCCGCCTCAGCTGCGCGTACAGCTCCGTCTGCTCCGGGAGCTTCCTGTTGGGGGCGCCGCGCAGCCAGGAGGAAGACTTTGGGACGACCGCCGACGGGTTGTTGCTGGGGTTTGAGGCGGGGCTTATGGGGTCCCCGCCCCCTCCGTCGCCGTCACTTCCTGTCCCCGCGGTCGTCGTTTTGTTGCTGTCCGTCGGCTTGAAGAGCTCGTCCTCCACTGGTTTGTGCGGCGGCGTGGTGGGCGGAGTCAAGCCTAGAACACACGTCAGGCGATTAGAAGCTCCAAGAGGAAAGCATCAAAGTAACACGTCTGATTCTCAGTCTGTGGATCCAGACTGAGAACCTGGAGATATATATATATATATATATATATATATATATATATATATATATATGAAACTAATCTTTAGTGGCAGTTCCCTCATCACTGATGAGTATCAGGTACTCATCAGTGATGAGGGAGCTGCTGATTGCTCTGGCCCATCACAGCTGTAGAGTAACAGAAGAAGATTCGTTTCAGGTGGAAATAAGACAAAGTAGTGTGGTCACTTGTGGTCACTTGTGGTCATTTGTGGTCATTTGTGGTCACTTGTGGTCATTTGTGGTCATTTGTGGTCACTTGTGGTCACTTGTGGTCATTTGTGGTCATTTGTGGTCACTTGTGGTCACTTGTGGTCACTTGTGGTCATTTGTGGTCACTTGTGGTCACTTGTGGTCACTTGTGGTCACTGTGATTTGAGAGTGATCTGAAGGTACCTGCAGTTCCACACAGCTCCACGCTCAGAGTGGGCTCAAAGCTCTTGGTGCTGAACTGGGACTCGCTGAAAGGGACAAAGACACTTGAGTTAAAGCTCCATCTCGCTCACATTTACGACAGGTGGTGTGATGTCACTTCCTGTAATCATTTTCTACAGATTTTTCAACGTTTTCTCCACAAATACCTGCTCGATCGGTGTAAAACTATCATTTATAAGGACGATGGATAAATACATCATATAAAGTCAAAATTAGACAATCGTAAAAACCCGTCATACCTCACTTTAAACGTAAAATCATTGCTATTTTTACCACATTTATCGTCTACTCGACATCCTCCATAAACTTATTATTAACTGATTATTTCCAGAATCACAAAGCGCATTTTTTTCCAGCTGACGTCGGGCGAATTTGAATGACGTCCCGCTCGGCAGAACGCGCCAGGCATTCGCCCCCCTCTCGCTCTTCTTATCGCGGCGACCACACGCTCTTCCACCGCCGCGAGTTTGTCACGAAAGCGAAAGGCGAGTATTTCTGGCCCACGAGATATGAAACGGCTGCAAAGAAATGAACACACGACGAGTTCGATTGAATTTGGAGACGGACAAAAGACCGCAGCGAGAGACGAGGAGCGAGACATTTTGTAGTTCCAAGTCATGACGAGGGGGAAGTTTCACGCACGTTAGACTGAGACTGTATTATGTATAAATGATGTATAAAGCGTCAAAAGTAGATGCTATTTTATATCATTTTATTCATTCTAAAACACAAACTAATCCAAAATGTTGTGATAATAAAGACGAGTGCAGCAAAAATAATAATTAATTTAGCAGTCGATTAATTTGTGATTAATTTGTCGATTAGTTGACTTGTCCAACAATCATCTAATTATTATTTGTATGTATTGATTATTTGTGTATTCTTTATTTATGTACTATTTATTTATTTATGTATGTATTTATTTATTAATTATGTATAGTTATTAATTATTATTTATTTATTATGTATTATTTATTTATTATGTATTATTTATTTATTATCAATAGTATTATAATAGTATTTTTTTAAGAGAACAGAAAAAAAGCAATTAAAAAATAAATAAAAATAAAAAGTAAAATAACACTCTATTACAATATAATTCAAATAAAAATGTATTGTCTGCAGTCGGTTACATTTGTCTAAATGTGCTGACTGAAGCTTCTAGGTCGAGGAAACTTCTGAATAAAGTGTGTTATTGTTATTGATGAAATTTAGACATGTTTTTGTAATTTTTTTGCCATTTTAATTGAATAATGCAACTTTCTTTGTCATGAAAACGTCTTTAAGTAAAAGTTTCGTTCTTTACAATCCAGAATCGGACGACTCATTGAACTAAAACGCAGTTAAAATAAAAATATTAAGATTTTTGTTAAAAAATTATAAACATTTATCACAGAATAGCACATTTTTCAGGTTTACAATTTCACTTCCTGGTTGTAATTAATGACATCACAGTAGGAAATTACCCAGCAAACACTGGGCCAAAACTCATCTGATGTCATTTTTTTTTTTTTTTTTAAATATAAATATATGAGAGTGACTTTATTTTGTTGAATTCATGTTTAGAAGTTGTTTTAAAGTTGTTTCTTTGTGTAAATTCTGCATAAACTTTGACTGGAACGAGTGGCCCTGGTGTGATGTCACTTCCTGTCATTTTCTACAGATTTTTCAACGTCTTCTCCACAAATACCTGCTCGATCGGTGTAAAACTATCATTTATATGTACGACAGGTACAAATACACCAAATACTTTATTTGGTGTATTTGTACCTGTTAGAACATCATAAAAACCTGTCGTACGTCACTTTAAGTACATTGATTATCTCTGATTCTAACGTCCACATCCTGTGCAATAAAACAAATATAACACAAATATAACACAAATATAACACAAATATAACACAAATATAACACAAATATATGTCATTGTTGAAACCATTTGTTCTCATTTAACGCAACGTAAAACATATAAAACAAAGGGAATAAAGTAAATGAGCCGGTTCAGAGGCGGTTAGTTCTGTTATGTCTATGTGGCCAGACAAACGTAGAGTTAGAAGTTAGAGTGTGGCAGTTTAGAGTGTGGCAGTTTAGAGTGTGGCAGTTTAGAGTGTGGCAGTTTAGAGTGTGGCAGTTTAGAGTGTGGCAGTTTAGAGTGTGACAGTTTAGAGTGTGACAGTTTAGAGTGTGGCAGTTTAGAGTGTGGCAGTTTAGAGTGTGGCAGTTTAGAGTGTGACAGTTTAGAGTGTGGCAGTTTAGAGTGTGGCAGTTTAGAGTGTGACAGTTTAGAGTGTGACAGTTTAGAGTGTGGCAGTTTAGAGTGTGGCAGTTTAGAGTGTGGCAGTTTAGAGTGTGACAGTTTAGAGTGTGACAGTTTAGAGTGTGGCAGTTTAGAGTGGGGCAGTTTAGAGTGGGGCAGTTTAGAGTGTGACAGTTTAGAGTGTGACAGTTTAGAGTGTGGCAGTTTAGAGTGTGGCAGTTTAGAGTGTGACAGTTTAGAGTGTGGCAGTTTAGAGTGTGGCAGTTTAGAGTGTGGCAGTTTAGAGTGTGGCAGTTTAGAGTGTGGCAGTTTAGAGTGTGACAGTTTAGAGTGTGACAGTTTAGAGTGTGGCAGTTTAGAGTGTGGCAGTTTAGAGTGTGGCAGTTTAGAGTGTGACAGTTTAGAGTGTGGCAGTTTAGAGTGTGGCAGTTTAGAGTGTGACAGTTTAGAGTGTGACAGTTTAGAGTGTGGCAGTTTAGAGTGTGGCAGTTTAGAGTGTGGCAGTTTAGAGTGTGACAGTTTAGAGTGTGACAGTTTAGAGTGTGGCAGTTTAGAGTGTGACAGTTTAGAGTGGGGCAGTTTAGAGTGTGACAGTTTAGAGTGTGACAGTTTAGAGTGTGGCAGTTTAGAGTGTGGCAGTTTAGAGTGTGACAGTTTAGAGTGTGGCAGTTTAGAGTGTGGCAGTTTAGAGTGTGGCAGTTTAGAGTGTGGCAGTTTAGAGTGTGACAGTTTAGAGTGTGGCAGTTTAGAGTGTGACAGTTTAGAGTGTGGCAGTTTGGAGTGTGAGAGTTTGGAGTGTGGCAGTTTAGAGTGTTGCAGTTTAGAGTGTGGCAGTTTAGAGTGGGGCAGTTTAGAGTGTGGCAGTTTAGAGTGTGACAGTTTAGAGTGTGGCAGTTTAGAGTGTGGCAGTTTAGAGTGTGGCAGTTTAGAGTGTGACAGTTTAGAGTGTGGCAGTTTAGAGTGTGGCAGTTTAGAGTGTGACAGTTTAGAGTGTGGCAGTTTAGAGTGTGGCAGTTTAGAGTGTGACAGTTTAGAGTGTGGCAGTTTAGAGTGGGGCAGTTTAGAGTGTGGCAGTTTAGAGTGTGGCAGTTTAGAGTGTGACAGTTTAGAGTGTGACAGTTTAGAGTGTGGCAGTTTAGAGTGTGGCAGTTTAGAGTGTGGCAGTTTAGAGTGTGACAGTTTAGAGTGTGGCAGTTTAGAGTGTGGCAGTTTAGAGTGTGACAGTTTAGAGTGTGACAGTTTAGAGTGTGGCAGTTTAGAGTGTGGCAGTTTAGAGTGTGGCAGTTTAGAGTGTGGCAGTTTAGAGTGTGACAGTTTAGAGTGTGGCAGTTTAGAGTGTGACAGTTTAGAGTGTGGCAGTTTAGAGTGTGACAGTTTAGAGTGTGACAGTTTAGAGTGTGGCAGTTTAGAGTGTGGCAGTTTAGAGTGTGACAGTTTAGAGTGTGGCAGTTTAGAGTGTGGCAGTTTAGAGTGTGGCAGTTTAGAGTGTGGCAGTTTAGAGTGTGACAGTTTAGAGTGTGGCAGTTTAGAGTGTGACAGTTTAGAGTGTGGCAGTTTGGAGTGTGAGAGTTTGGAGTGTGGCAGTTTAGAGTGTGGCAGTTTAGAGTGTGGCAGTTTAGAGTGTGGCAGTTTAGAGTGTGGCAGTTTAGAGTGGGGCAGTTTAGAGTGTGGCAGTTTAGAGTGTGGCAGTTTGGAGTGTGAGAGTTTGGAGTGTGGCAGTTTAGAGTGTGGCAGTTTAGAGTGGGGCAGTTTAGAGTGTGGCAGTTTAGAGTGTGGCAGTTTAGAGTGTGACAGTTTAGAGTGGGGCAGTTTAGAGTGTGACAGTTTAGAGTGTGAGAGTTTGGAGTGTGACAGTTTAGAGTGTGGCAGTTTAGAGTGGGGCAGTTTAGAGTGTGACAGTTTAGAGTGTGACAGTTTAGAGTGTGGCAGTTTAGAGTGTGGCAGTTTAGAGTGTGGCAGTTTAGAGTGTGGCAGTTTAGAGTGTGACAGTTTAGAGTGTGACAGTTTAGAGTGTGGCAGTTTAGAGTGTTGCAGTTTAGAGTGTGGCAGTTTAGAGTGTTGCAGTTTAGAGTGTGACAGTTTAGAGTGTGGCAGTTTAGAGTGTGGCAGTTTAGAGTGTGGCAGTTTAGAGTGTGGCAGTTTAGAGTGTGGCAGTTTAGAGTGTGACAGTTTAGAGTGTGGCAGTTTAGAGTGTGGCAGTTTAGAGTGTGACAGTTTAGAGTGTGGCAGTTTAGAGTGTGGCAGTTTAGAGTGTGACAGTTTAGAGTGTGGCAGTTTAGAGTGGGGCAGTTTAGAGTGGGGCAGTTTAGAGTGTGGCAGTTTAGAGTGTGGCAGTTTAGAGTGTGGCAGTTTAGAGTGTGACAGTTTAGAGTGTGGCAGTTTAGAGTGTGGCAGTTTAGAGTGTGACAGTTTAGAGTGTGGCAGTTTAGAGTGTGGCAGTTTAGAGTGTGACAGTTTAGAGTGTGGCAGTTTAGAGTGGGGCAGTTTAGAGTGGGGCAGTTTAGAGTGTGGCAGTTTAGAGTGTGGCAGTTTAGAGTGTGGCAGTTTAGAGTGTGACAGTTTAGAGTGTGGCAGTTTAGAGTGTGGCAGTTTAGAGTGTGGCAGTTTAGAGTGTGGCAGTTTAGAGTGGGGCAGTTTAGAGTGTGGCAGTTTAGAGTGTTGCAGTTTAGAGTGTGACAGTTTAGAGTGTGACAGTTTAGAGTGTGGCAGTTTAGAGTGTGGCAGTTTAGAGTGTGACAGTTTAGAGTGTGACAGTTTAGAGTGTGGCAGTTTAGAGTGTTGCAGTTTAGAGTGTGGCAGTTTAGAGTGGGGCAGTTTAGAGTGTGACAGTTTAGAGTGTGACAGTTTAGAGTGTGGCAGTTTAGAGTGTGGCAGTTTAGAGTGTTGCAGTTTAGAGTGTGGCAGTTTAGAGTGTGGCAGTTTAGAGTGTGACAGTTTAGAGTGTGGCAGTTTAGAGTGGGGCAGTTTAGAGTGTGGCAGTTTAGAGTGTGGCAGTTTAGAGTGGGGCAGTTTAGAGTGTGGCAGTTTAGAGTGTGGCAGTTTAGAGTGTGGCAGTTTAGAGTGTGGCAGTTTAGAGTGTGGCAGTTTAGAGTGTGACAGTTTAGAGTGTGGCAGCTCACCTTGTGGACTTGGAGTTCAGTGGCAGACAGAGGCAAGCGCGTTTCTCTGCAAACACAAAATCAGTCCGTTCACATTCACAACTTCAAATAATCAAATAATATCTGTAAAATCTTCACAACTTCAAATTCTCATTCTAATTATGCATAAAAGCACAGTTAAGTGTCATAAACGTGAACAGTAACATATGTTCGGGGTGCAACTCATACTCCAGAGCGACTTATACGTGATATTATTCATCATTTTCATACTGACAACCACAAGAGGGCGCTCTAGGCTCTAAGCGACGCAGAAGAAGAATCTGCACTTCCTCTTCCTCTGGAGTTTGTGGAGTTGTTTAGAAGTGACACAGAGGAAGAAGAATTCAATGGATTTAGTGATTTGGGGTAAAACTGATGCTTTGCTAAACTTGTTAGCATGTTCTTTATGCTATAGTTATCTGAATAACTGTTCATATGTTACGTTAACATACCAGACACTTACCACAGTTCTGTCTGTGCCTCATGTAGCTGAAGGTGTTAGCGTTAGCATACGTCATGTAGCTGAAGGTGTTAGCGTTAGCATACGTCATGCAGCTGAAGGTGTTAGCGTTAGCATACGTCATGTAGCTGAAGGTGTTAGCGTTAGCATACGTCATGTAGCTGAAGGTGTTAGCGTTAGCATACGTCATGTAGCTGAAGGTGTTAGCGTTAGCATACGTACACCTATTCACCATGTTCTCTCATCTGTTATTATTTTAAACTGTATTTCCAGATTAAATGTCTGTTCTTGGGCTTGGATTTTATCAAATAAATTTCCCACAAAAATGGGACTTATACTCCAGTGCGACTTATAGTCCGGAAAATACGGTAAGAGGACGGGCAGTTGTGTTCTTTTTGACCCTTGAAACGTGATAAAAGCGTGTAAAGTTTCCGTACCGTTGTGGCAGCGCGGCTCGGTCTGCTCCGCCCTGTCGCCGCCGCCCGTCGCCGTCGGCTGCTCCGTCTCCGCCGCTTGCGATAGCTTAGCCGCCGGCTTCTCCGCCGCCGCCGCGGGCCAGGCGGGGCGGTGTCTTTTGGCGAAGCGGCTCGGGAAAGAGGCCAGTCGTCGCGACCGCCGCACCGAGAAGGAGCCGCCGTCCTCCGCGCCGTCCTGCGAGCCGTCTGCGAAAGGGCAACTCCTGTCCGGCGAGCAACTGTCAACTTTGGGAAAAGCGGGCGCGCCGGAGCTCGGGGCGGGCCTAGCGTGGGCGGAGGGGGCGGCGGCGCCTCTGCTCAGGCTGGAAGCGTACGGCGGGCTGTGCAGTCTGTAAGGCTTGCTCACGTCGTAGGAGCTAGTTTGCTGCAGGAGCTCTCGTAAAAGTGAATTGGCTTTGACTTCCCGTCGAGGTGCGAAGGGAATCCTCCTGGCGGCGCCGTTAGCAGCGGCGACGGTCCCGCCGCTTTGCCCCGCCGTCCCGGGCGCGGCCACCAGCACCACCCGGGTGTGAGAGTTCGTTTGCGCGGCGGAATGTGGCCGGGCTCGACTCCTCTGAGCGTCCCTGTCCCGGCGATCCCAGCCGCCCTGCTGCTTACGCGACGGCAGGCAGTACGTGTGCATGTACGTGATGAGCTCCACCACCGACTGCAGCTCCTTCTCCGAGCTGAACTGGGGCGGGGCGGGCGTGGCGTGCGGCGGGGCGGCGTGCGGCGGGGCGACGCTGGCTTCGATTTCGCTGCTGGAAGAATCGTCCTCCTCCTCGGACTCGCTCTCCTCCTCCTCTTCCTCCTCGTCGTCCTCGTCCTCGTCGTCGTCCTCGGATTCGGGCGTGGCCGTGCACCCGTCGCCGCGCTGGTCGGGCGTAGTGAGGTGGCGGTGCAGCTCGGTGCAGAGGCGGCCGGAGGGGCGGACCGCTCGGGGCTTGCGCTCCAGCGGGAGGTCGACCTGGACAGGACGGAGAAGGGACAGAGACGTGAGGCTCAGTTTCAAAAGACAGTTTCATAAAACATCGACCTGTAAGAAACGCCTGGAAAAACACATTTTCACACCGAGCTCGGGAAGAACGCTCCTTTAGCTCGGAACACGTGGCAGAAAGACTGGAAACTGACTGAGTTCTTCCGTAAAAGCGTTTAAAACCAAGTTGAAAACATTGGAGACGACATGAAATATGTTCAAATTTTATTTTGAATGTCGTTTGTCCACACGTGTCCACACCGTCTTCATCCGGACGCTTTATCTCCTTCATGTCATTGAGATGTTCTTATTGGTCCGTCTGAATGAAGTGATCACAGTGGCGCTCTTTTATGATCCACCCGGGCGAGGTTAGACGCCGTTAGACGTTCAGCACCTGCTCGAGCTGACGGGGGAATACACCTGCCGTCTGCTCCGACTGCAGCGCTCGAGCCGCAGGTGGAAAAACAAACTCACGCGCAGAATTTAAACTAATTCAGTTGAGAAAAACATGACGAAAAAAGCCATTTACGGGCGCAGCTTATTGGAGGTTTTCTCGTTAACGCACTGTGTAGTTCATATTTAAAAACAGAATCATTAAAGGCGCAATGGACGATTTTTCGGCGATTTGAGAACGCAGGTGGAAGTGCACATGCCACTCCCCCGTGCGGACTGATACAACACACACGTGCGTTTGTTTATTAGCGCAACGGAGCGCATCGCATCTCTCGTCTCCTATAGATTTCTGTCCACTTCTGCGTCAGCTCGAACTGTCTTTCTCCGTCTTCATTTTGCCCCGTACACTGAGGGAACTATATTATGATAGATCAATGCGCTTAGACACGCGGAAATGTGGGACGACCCGCACGCGGCTGCAGGTGAGCGGTAGGTGCGTTTTATGATTGACACGTGGCAGGACAAATTGGCAGTCCACGCCACGAGGAAATAAGACTCAGATTTGGGCCAAAAAAATCGTCCATTCAACCTTTAAGTATGATGCAACCACAGTGAAGATGTCATTATTAATCGATCTCATAACGTTCATCTTTAAGAACTCGGAAATATTCTGTAGGTTAGAAAATGAAATGCATAGTTTTGTTTTGGCGGTTAAAAAAAGCAGATACATAATATACTCTTTCATCGCAGCCAATATTGAAATTCTGTCCCGATTTGATATTTTTCCGTGTATTTTTTTACACTTACTACATTAAAACATACTGTACAGTGCCTTCTTCTTGTATTTGCGGGTCCATTTTCTGGTGTGACGTTGCCCTAAGTTCTCAGCAAGTCAGAATTTGCAAGATAATTAAAGGAATATTGCTGGATTAAAGCTCGGATTGGACCAACTGTGTCTTGATTGTGTTGAAGAGAAACTGCTCTGATAAAACCTGGAGCGGTGAATCTTCTCTCCAACAGTGAAAAGAAGCGAAGGAAAAATCCAATTCCGTTCTGAACGGATCTGACCGAGCCTCAAAGAGCGACGGAGACACGGAATAAAGCTCGAAACCTTTCCATTTCCCATCATCCGTTCAGAAAAGTATTCACTGGGTTTGAAGTCGAATCAAATCCTCGCGTGGACAGGGTCAGTTTTGTCAAGCGTATCTGGCGTTTACGGTCTAAAACGTGCCGGTGCGAGTGCTTTTTCGCCGCGTTCGAAGGCCAAAGCTAACGGCAGCTAGCGCGCTAACTGCGCACGGTGCACGACGGAGTACTTGCCTTGACCAGAGGCTTGACCAGTCGCTGACTCCGGCTGCGGACGCCATCTTTGTTCGTGTCGATCGCCGCCGGCACGTTGGGCGGAGTCAGCAGGAGTTTCTTCAGCTGCGGAGGAGAAAGGGGAGGAGATTGTGAGAGATCCTGTGTCGTGGAGGCGGGGCTTTCTCTGCACCGATGGGGTCAAACTCAAACAGAACCGTGTAATCATGTTTTCAACCTTAATATATGTATTAGTCCTTTTTATATGTGTTTAGCCCTGTATATACCGTATTTTCCGGACTATAAGTATAAGTACATTTTTGGGGTAAATGTATTTGATAAAATCCAAGACCAAGAACAGACATTTCATCTGTAAATGTAGTTTAAAATAATAACAGATGAGAGAACATGGTGAATAGGTGTACGTATGCTAACGCTAACACCTTCAGCTACATGACGTATGCTAACGCTAACACCTTCAGCTACATGACGTATGCTAACGCTAACACCTTCAGCTACATGACGTATGCTAACGCTAACACCTTCAGCTACATGACGTATGCTAACGCTAACACCTTCAGCTACATGACGTATGCAAACGCTAACACCTTCAGCTACATGACGTATGCTAACGCTAACACCTTCAGCTACATGACGTATGCTAACGCTAACACCTTCAGCTACATGACGTATGCTAACGCTAACACCTTCAGCTACATGACGTATGCTAACGCTAACACCTTCAGCTACATGACGTATGCTAACGCTAACACCTTCAGCTACATGACGTATGCTAACGCTAACACCTTCAGCTACATGACGTATGCTAACGCTAACACCTTCAGCTACATGACGTATGCTAACGCTAACACCTTCAGCTACATGACGTATGCTAACGCTAACACCTTCAGCTACATGACGTATGCTAACGCTAACACCTTCAGCTACATGAGGCACAGACAGAACTGTGGTAAGTGTCTGGTATGTTAACGTAACATATGAACAGTTATTCAGATAACTATAGCATAAAGAACATGCTAACAAGTTTAGCAAAGCATCAGTTTTACCCCAAATCACTAAATCCATTGAATTCTTCTTCCTCTGTGTCACTTCTAAACAACTCCACAAACTCCAGAGGAAGAGGAAGTGCAGATTCTTCTTCTGCGTCGCTTAGAGCCTAGAGCGCCCTCTTGTGGTTGTCAGAGTGAATATAAGGAATAATATCACACATAAGTCGCTCTGGAGTATAAGTCGCACCCCGAACATAACTATGAAAAAAGGTGCGACTTATCGTCCAGAAAATACGGTAAGTATTAGTCCTGTATTTATGTGTGAAGCATCAGGGTCAGTTTGTACTCCAAACTCAAAACCCATGAATAAAAAATACCTTAAATAATCTTCAAAATTAATAGCACTTTTTTAACTTCTTATACATTTGAAAACTGAAAAAAAAAAAAAAAAAAAAAGAAAATAAAATGAAAATATGACTTTTATATGGATTTCGCCTGGACATTTTTGCTTTTTATTACAAGTCCCTGAAGCTCATTTTGAGTGAATTTACTTTCAGCTTTTAAAAGAGAATAGTCCAAACCGAACAGATGCTCAAAGAAGACTACATGTGATTCCCTCTGAGCGGCGCTTGTTTCTACTTCTAATCAGAGTCAAACAGACGTCAGAATCCAACCAGTCAGCTCCACAACAGGCTTCAACTGAGTGTTTGCGCTCCAAAGGTTTCAATAGCGGGTCATTTTTTTCAGCCGTTTTAGTAAAAAAAAGCCCCTAAGCGCACGAGGTCAAGGATCAGACCGAGCGCACATATTAATGACCCCGGGAACACGTCTGGTTATTGATCTCGATGAAAGGACTGGTCTGTAAACACCGTACGCTCCGTCGGGACGTCCTCAAGCGGTGTTGGCGTTCACCACAGAGGTTTGTACGATGGAAGAACTGTATACGACCGTACAGTAATCACGCGGCTAAAGATGACGGCTAGCCACTTTAAAAAGCTTAATGACGTAATCAAAACGTCACAGACAATGTCATCGACCCACGCTACGGTGAAAGTGTCCTAAGCCGGACTTTAAGGAACTCGACCCGACTGTTTTACGCTCTTTTACGCTCTTAAATCGTGAAAAAACAAACAAAAAACGTGTTCATTTTAACCAGTTTACGGCAGTCCAGAGCTATTCCTTACAATCCTGACGCAATCCTAGCATGCTAGCTATTCACCGCGGTGTTTGCAAGCGCTTTCCGCAACTTTCATAGCCGCCACGTCAAAAGCTAGCATGCTAACAGCGCATTAGCATTACTTCCCGGTTCACAGCCGTCTCATTTTGATACGAAGAGCTGCGTTTACCATCTGTTCTGAGGCAAAACAAAGGATACTTTATTATATGAAGAGGAAAAAACAATGGCTAGCATGCTAACAGCGCATTAGCATTACTTCACGGTTCACAGACGATAAAAAAACAGGACAATTACAGTCATTCAAAAGTTTGGTAGAATATTTGGACCGAATAAAATCTTTCGACATAAGAGCAAACGACATTATGATTATTATTATATTATTTTCATCATTATGATTATGATTATTTTTATTACACTACATGGAGATTCACCCAACATTTAGAAACATTATATATTTGCGTGTATTCTAAAAGAAAAGTAACTGTTGGTCTATTTTTGAACCAAAATTATCTGAACTTGAAAATGCTTTTAATAATAACAAGAGTCACTCGGCGTTTGTTCTTGAATAAAACCCATCGTTTTTCGCACCGCGGCGTTCGGATTCGCCGCAAAAAAACAGATCAAACCCATGGAAAATGTCATGGAAACGCGCCGAATTTCCCCGTTCCCGCTTCCCTTTCCCCGACATTGCGCTTCAAACGCGGCGAGATTAAGTTTCCCTTTCACATGCATATTAACACCGGCGCTTCTCCTTTGCTGCAGAAACGCTCCGTGCAGCTACGTTCTCTCTTTTTTATACATCTATTTACGCATTGAGCGCCGCGCTGCATCACGAGCGGTTCTATCTGATCAGCTTAGAACAGAAAATCCCCTCGCTTAAGCTGCACCGGGGGGAGAAGATGGAAGGAAATACAGCTGCGATGGGACTGGGATAAGGTCCTGCGAGGGGGGCGGGGCGTCGGGCATTTCGGTCGCTGCGTCGTTCCCGCGTAAAAAGGAAAGTCGAGCGAATCGGGAGGCGATCGTGGCGAATGACGCAAGAGGAGAAACAAGGCTTGATCGCAGCGTTTGCAAGAGGAGAAAAGAGAGAAACTGCAGCTTTGGACTGAAATGGCACATGTATAAACGGGCTCAGGGCTGCGTGATATACATCTATACACATATATTCATATACATACCACGTGCAATGGAAATAAGGCGTTTTGGTAGCGTTTATAAAGGGTTGGTGCGCTCTTTCATTGCATCTACCGGCAATTATCACTTTGTTACTGAAAATAAGTTCATAAACAGCTCGTCCGTGCACTTTTTTCACACGTTTTCTACATGTTTTTGGTGTTAATTACGTATTAAAAAATGTATAAAAAGGGAGTTCATCATTAGCCATCTTCAAATGCAAGTAAACGACTAATTAGTGCTTGTAAATGCCTTTGTTTTTCTGTTTGATCATGATTCGTGCGCAGTAGCTTCACTGCGATTGGTCGACTCCGCCTGCCCTGGCCAGTAGGGGGCAGTGTGTGGGGGAAAAGCCGCATTAAACAGAGGAAGTTTGACGTTTCCCGCCAAAAAATAGTCACAAGGCTCCAGTCGAAATCTAGAAAATGTGTTGTAATGTGGCAAAAACAAGGATATTTTTCATCGTACAGGTCATTCTCAAGTTGAATGTGATTTTTTGTTTTCCATTTTTATTTTATTACATTCTTTTCTATGTTTTACAAACAAATGGACGGAATAAAAGGAGAGAATGATCAGAGAGAATGAAATAAAATAAATAAAACATCAACTAAACACAAATTCAAACATAATGGATGGATTTTGTGGTTTTTACTTACATTTAAAAATATATATATATATAAAACATTTAAAAATGCGGTTCAAGAGAGACGAGGCAGACTTTTTAAATAAACAAACAAAACAAAACAAAATTAAAAATACAATAAAAATATATTTTTTAAAAACACTGAGGTCTGTAGCAAAAGCGATTCTTGGAAAAAATTTAAAATCTTGGACTAAAGACGTGCAAAAGCGGTCCAAACCAAGGACAGGATTTCATGCATTTTTAAAACAATGATTTAAAAAAACAATGTGCACAAAAAATATCAACTAAATTAGCAATTCATGTGTAAAAACTGCAGAATAAACTCCCAAATGTCCTTACAATCCCAGTTAAAGAGGAGAAAAAGGGAGGAATTTAGACACAATTTGATACGCACATCAATTCAGAGTAAAATATGAGTGAAAATCTGCTCAATAATTCAAAGTACACATTGGATTTTCAGGAAAATTAAATTCTTACATAATAAATTTGATTCTGTTATTTTAAACTCGTTGGTGAAAGTGTTGCTCTTTAAACTGATCGAAATGAAAGACAAGGCTGAATATTGAGTTGATTTCATTTCCTAAACGTCGTTAAACGTCTTTATTCGTCTGCGGAACATTCCAGACGAGGCATTCCAGTTTTAATGGAGACGATTGGCTGGTTTAATGTTCCTTCGTTTGCTGAAACGAGCAGGTTTTTACAAAGAGCACTTAGTGTAGAACATGGAGTTGATCTAATCGCTCAAATAAAGGCTCTTTTAACACGGCTTTAGATGGTGCTCCATTGTTTTGTGTTGGGCTAAATCTTTCCCGCGATGTAATAAATTGATGTTAGCTTTGATGTTAGCTTTGATGTTAGCTTTGATGTTAGCTTTGATGTTAGCTTTGATGTTAGCCTTGATGTTAGCTTTGATGTTAGCTTTGATGTTAGCTTTAGCTTTGAGGGTTCATGACAAACGCCCTCGTGGACTGTCAGTAGAGTACGGTGGGCCAGAAGTGAGGACTGAAGTACATCCTACGTCAAAACCTTTGGACAAAAATAAATAAATAAATAAAATCGTCATAATTTGAGCAAAAACATTTTCGTTGAAATATTTCCCACTTTTTTTCTAACGTTTGTCGCTTTTTTTTCCAAATGTTTCCTCTTTTTGTTCAAATAATTTTCTCACTTTTTGTTCAAATATTTCCCGCATTTTTCAAATGTTTCCCGCTTTTTATTCAAACATTTCGTCCTTTTTATTCAAACATTTCGTCCTTTTTATTCAAACATTTCGTCCTTTTTATTCAAACATTTTGTCCTTTTTGTTCAAACGTTTCGGCCATTTTGTGAACACGCTCTCATGATGTGTATCTTTATCCATGTGTCTAATATTTGTAAGTTAAAGTTTCTCTGTTGAAGGTGATTTGAGGTAAACTTCCCTCGTCGAAGAAAAACACACGTCAACGCAACAAAACCAATGAGAAAAACTCGTCTCATTCGATCCCACAACAAAAGCGCTCGAGCGTCACGACTTATACATCATTTACAGGTGAATGTGTCTTTGTAACGGGCACTGCCAGGACCCAAAGCCCGGGGCCCTTTGTGGAGGGGCCCCACTTGGCTGAAGACGCTCCGCCGCCAAGTGGGGACAACCTGGAGTCTATCTGTTCCAACATACGGTCCTCTCGAAGACTGAAAAACCCTAGACAGAGCGGCCCCTGGACCAGAAAGGGCCCCTGGACCCGCTCCAAAGCCATCAATGAAGCCTCTGTGTTCCACTGGAGGCCATTCATCACAGAGAAGAGGGAGGAAGAGGAGGAGGGAGAGAGGAAGAGGAGCGAGAGAGGGAGGAAGAGGGGGAGGAAGAGGGGGAGGGAGAGAGGAAGAGGAGGGAGAGAAGGAGAGGAGGGAGAGAGGGAGGAAGAGGGGGAGGAAGAGGGGGAGGGAGAGAGGAAGAGGAGGGAGAGAAGGAGAGGAGGGAGAGAGGGAGGAAGAGAGGAAGAGGGGGAGGAAGAGAGGAGGGAGAAGAGAAGAAGGGGTGAGGAAGAGGGGGAGGAAGAGAGGAAGATGGGGAGGAAGAGAGGGAAGAAGAGAGGAAGAGGGGGAGGAAGAGGGAGGAAGAGGGGGAGGAAGATGAGGAGGAAGAGGAAGAGAGGGAGGAAGAGGGGGAGGAAGAGGGGGAGAGGGGGAGGAAGAGGAGGAGGGAGAGAGGAAGAGGAGGGAGAGAAGGAGAGGAGGGAGAGAGGGAGGAAGAGAGGAAGAGGGGGAGGAAGAGAGGAGGAGGGAGAAGAGAAGAAGGGGTGAGGAAGAGGGGGAGGAAGAGAGGAAGATGGGGAGGAAGAGAGGGAAGAAGAGAGGAAGAGGGGGAGGAAGAGGGAGGAAGAGGGGGAGGAAGAGGAAGAGAGGGAGGAAGAGGGGGAGGACGAGAGGAAGAGGGGGAGGAAGAGAGGGAGAGAGGGAGGAAGAGGAAGAGAGGAGAAAGAGGGGGGAGAGGGGGAGGAAAACAGGAAGAGGGGGAGGAAGAGAAGGAGGAAGAGCGGAAGAGGGGGAGGAAGAGAAGGAAGAAGAGAGGAAGAGGGGGAGGAAGAGGGGGAGAAACAGGAGGAAGAGGGGGAAGAAGAGAAGAAGGTGGGAGGAAGAGGGGGAGGAAGAGAGGGAGGAAGAGGAGGAAGAGGGGGAAGAAGAGAAGAAGGGGGAGGAAGAGGAGGAGGAAGAGAGGGATGAAGAGAGGAAGAGGGGGAGGAAGAGGGGGACAGAGCGGGGAGAAAGAAAGGAAAATGACAGGAAGTGACATCACTCATTCCAGTCAAAGTTTATCCAGAATTTACACAAAGAAACAACTTTTTTGACGCTCAAAACATGAATTTAACAAAAAAACTCTTATATATTTGTATTTGTCAAATAAAATAAATTGTGACATTAATTTTGGCCCAGTGTTTGCTGGGTAATTTCCTTGTGTGATGTCATCAATTACAAACAGGAAGTGAAATTATAAATTGTTATGAACCTAAAAAATGCTATTCTGTGATACAATTTTTAGCATTTTTAGCAAAATTCTAATTCTATTCATCTTAACTGGACTTTAAATTGTTTTAAAAGGTCAAAGTCATGATCCAAATACTGTTAAAAAAATGTTTAAATATGTAAAATTTAAAGAGATTCACACTACATTATGTTAAAATATCCTTACGCTTGTTGTACAACTTATCGTTCTTTTTTATTAAGTGTCTGCGATATTGACAAAACTCCCATGGTGCATTGCAGGGGACGTTTGAGCTGAACATTGTCCCATTTGCCAGAAACACACACACCGCCTGATCTCACCCACTGTGACCTCATCAAACCGTGCCAAAGTTCACAGTGACCGTTTCCACCAGCAGGGGGAGCGCTCAGGGCCGCATCAGGGCCGCATCTGGGCCCCCCGGACGCCCCGGGCGACAGCTGAGCGGTCACCGGGCGCGCAGCTGGTCCCTTCAGCGCCGGCGGTCCAACGGCGTCCTTCGAAAACGCCGGACGCAACGCTGGACGCGAAAGGACGAGAATAACCCGAGTTTCTGGGTCGTAACGCTTAATCTGGAGGACGGTCCAAAGAGAGGAAAACGGGGCAAATGTGGGGTAAATGTGCGGGTAAATGTGGGGGTAAATGTGGTGGTAAATGTGGAGTAAATGTGGGGTAAATGTGGGGTAAATGTGGTGGTAAATGTGGTGGTAAATGTGGGGTAAATGTGGGGCAAATGTGGTGGTAAATGTGGAGTAAATGTGGGGTAAATGTGGGGTAAATGTGGGGCAAATGTGGGGTAAATGTGGGGTAAATGTGGTGGTAAATGTGGGGCAAATGTGGAAGTAAATGTGGGGTAAATGTGGGTTAAATGTGGGGTAAATGTGGGGGCAAATGTGGGGTAAATGTGGGTTAAATGTGGGGCAAATGTGGGATAAATGTGGGGGTAAATGTGGGGTAAATGTGGTGGTAAATGTGGGGTAAATGTGGTGGTAAATGTGGGGTAAATGTGGGGCAAATGTGGTGGTAAATGTGGAGTAAATGTGGGGTAAATGTGGGGTAAATGTGGGGCAAATGTGGGGTAAATGTGGGGTAAATGTGGTGGTAAATGTGGGGCAAATGTGGAAGTAAATGTGGGGTAAATGTGGGGTAAATGTGGGGGTAAATGTGGGGTAAATGTGGTGGTAAATGTGGGGTAAATGTGGTGGTAAATGTGGGGTAAATGTGGGGGTAAATGTGGGGTAAATGTGGGGTAAATGTGGGGGTAAATGTGGGGTAAATGTGGGGGTAAATGTGGGGTAAATGTGGGGTAAATGTGGGGCAAACGTGGTGGTAAATGTGGGGTAAATGTGGTGGTAAATGTGGGGTAAATGTGGGGTAAATGTGGGGGTAAATGTGGGGCAAATGTGGGGCAAATGTGGGGTAAATGTGGGGGTAAATGTGGGGTAAATGTGGGGTAAAAGTGGGGTAAATGTGGGGTAAATGTGGGGTAAATGTGGGGCAAATGTGGGGTAAATGTGGGGCAAATGTGGGGTAAATGTGGGGTAAATGTGGGGGAAATGTGGGGGAAATGTGGGGCAAATGTGGGGCAAATGTGGGGTAAATGTGGGGTAAATGTGGGGCAAATGTGGGGTAAATGTGGGGTAAATGTGGGGGCAATGTAGGGCAAATGTGGGGCAAATGTGGGGTAAATGTGGGGCAAATGTGGGGTAAATGTGGGGTAAATGTGGAGGCAAATGTGGGGTAAATGTGGGGTAAATGTGGTGGTAAATGTGGGGTAAATGTGGGGAAAATGTGGGGCAAATGTGGGGTAAATGTGGGGTAAATGTGGGGCAATGTGGGGTAAATGTGGAGGCAAATGTGGGGTAAATGTGGGGTAAATGTGGGGTAAATGTGGTGGTAAATGTGGGGTAAATGTGGGGTAAATGTGGTGGTAAATGTGGTGGTAAATGTGGGGTAAATGTGGGTTAAATGTGGGGTAAATGTGGGGGCAAATGTGGGGTAAATGTGGGTTAAATGTGGGGCAAATGTGGGATAAATGTGGGGGTAAATGTGGGGCAAATGTGGTGGTAAATGTGGAGTAAATGTGGGGTAAATGTGGGGTAAATGTGGTGGTAAATGTGGGGTAAATGTGGTGGTAAATGTGGGGTAAATGTGGGGCAAATGTGGTGGTAAATGTGGAGTAAATGTGGGGTAAATGTGGGGTAAATGTGGGGCAAATGTGGGGTAAATGTGGGGTAAATGTGGTGGTAAATGTGGGGCAAATGTGGAAGTAAATGTGGGGTAAATGTGGTGGTAAATGTGGGGTAAATGTGGGGGTAAATGTGGGGTAAATGTGGGGTAAATGTGGGGGTAAATGTGGGGTAAATGTGGGGCAAATGTGGGGGTAAATGTGGGGTAAATGTGGGGTAAATGTGGGGTAAACGTGGGGGCAAACGTGGGGGTAAATGTGGGGCAAATGTGGGGCAAATGTGGGGTAAATGTGGGGGTAAATGTGGGGTAAATGTGGGGTAAATGTGGGGCAAATGTGGGGTAAATGTGGGGGTAAATGTGGGGTAAATGTGGGGTAAATGTGGGGGTAAATGTGGGGTAAATGTGGGGTAAATGTGGGGCAAATGTGGGGGTAAATGTGGGGTAAACGTGGTGGTAAATGTGGGGTAAATGTGGTGGTAAATGTGGGGTAAATGTGGGGGTAAATGTGGGGTAAATGTGGGGTAAATGTGGGGGTAAATGTGGGGTAAATGTGGGGGTAAATGTGGGGTAAATGTGGGGTAAATGTGGGGCAAACGTGGTGGTAAATGTGGGGTAAATGTGGTGGTAAATGTGGGGTAAATGTGGGGTAAATGTGGGGGTAAATGTGGGGTAAATGTGGGGTAAATGTGGGGCAAATGTGGGGTAAATGTGGGGGTAAATGTGGGGTAAATGTGGGGTAAAAGTGGGGTAAATGTGGGGTAAATGTGGGGTAAATGTGGGGCAAATGTGGGGTAAATGTGGGGCAAATGTGGGGTAAATGTGGGGTAAATGTGGGGGAAATGTGGGGGAAATGTGGGGCAAATGTGGGGGAAATGTGGGGTAAATGTGGGGCAAATGTGGGGTAAATGTGGGGTAAATGTGGGGGCAATGTAGGGCAAATGTGGGGCAAATGTGGGGTAAATGTGGGGCAAATGTGGGGTAAATGTGGGGTAAATGTGGAGGCAAATGTGGGGTAAATGTGGGGTAAATGTGGTGGTAAATGTGGGGTAAATGTGGGGAAAATGTGGGGCAAATGTGGGGTAAATGTGGGGTAAATGTGGGGCAATGTGGGGTAAATGTGGAGGCAAATGTGGGGTAAATGTGGGGTAAATGTGGGGTAAATGTGGTGGTAAATGTGGGGTAAATGTGGGGTAAATGTGGTGGTAAATGTGGTGGTAAATGTGGGGTAAATGTGGGGTAGATGTGGGGTAAATGTGGGGTAAATGTGGTGGTAAATGTGGGGTAAATGTGAGGTAAATGTGGTGGTAAATGTGGGGTAAATGTGGGGTAAATGTGGGGTAAATGTGGTGGTAAATGTGGGGTAAATGTGGGGCAAATGTGGGGCAAATGTGGGGCAAATGTGGGGTAAATGTGGGGCAATGTGGGGTAAATGTGGGGTAAATGTGGTGGTAAATGTGGTGGTAAATGTGGGGTAAATGTGGGGTAAATGTGGTGGTAAATGTGGGGTAAATGTGGGGTAAATGTGGTGGTAAATGTGGGGTAGATGTGGGGTAAATGTGGGGTAGATATGGGGTAAATGTGGTGGTAAATGTGGGGTAAATGTGGGGTAAATGTGGGGTAGATGTGGGGTAAATGTGGTGGTAAATGTGGGGTAAATGTGGGGTAAATGTGGTGGTAAATGTGGGGTAAATGTGGTGGTAAATGTGGGGTAAATGTGGTGGTAAATGTGGGGTAAATGTGGGGGTAAATGTGGGGTAAATGTGGGGTAAATGTGGGGTAAATGTGGGGTAAATGTGGGGTAAATGTGGTGGTAAATGTGGGGTAGATGTGGGGTAAATGTGGGGTAAATGTGGTGGTAAATGTGGGGTAAATGTGGTGGTAAATGTGGGGTAGATGTGGTGGTAAATGTGGGGTAAATGTGGGGTAAATGTGGTGGTAAATGTGGGGTAAATGTGGTGGTAAATGTGGGGTAAATGTGGGGTAAATGTGGGGTAAATGTGGTGGTAAATGTGGGGTAGATGTGGGGTAAATGTGGGGTAGATGTGGGGTAAATGTGGGGTAGATGTGGGGTAAATGTGGTGGTAGATGTGGGGTAAATGTGGGGTAAATGTGGGGTAAATGTGGGGTAGATGTGGGGTAAATGTGGGGTAGATGTGGGGTAAATGTGGGGTAAATGTGGGGTAAATGTGGGGTAGATGTGGGGTAAATGTGGGGGTAAATGTGGGGTAGATGTGGGGTAAATGTGGGGTAGATGTGGGGTAAATGTGGGGTAAATGTGGGGTAAATGTGGGGTAAATGTGGGGTAGATGTTCACACATCCAGAGAGAAAACTGAAATATGAACTGCAGAAGTAACACTAGATATTTTCTCGTATTTTTCTTAATATTTGCAGTCTTTTTTTTTGCAATTGAGGAATGACCCATTTTAGTCTGTTTTTACTCTTTATGAAAACTACTAATATACTAATAACAAATATATAAATATAAGGTTTATTTATTGAGAGAAAACTAACTCACAAGAGCGTCATGTCGGCACATAAACACATTTACACAGACAATGGATATACAATGCCAATAAAACATAAATATTAAATCAAATAAGCAAAAAACATTAAAAACTGAACAATATGGAATAAAATGATTAATAACAAGAGCACTAGCACTGAGAGTAGTGTTTCAAAAGTGCATTGCATTTATTTAGATATAAAATCATTGACAACTGTTTATTTTTGAACCAATATTTTGTGCCCTAATGTGTTTTTACATCTTTAGTTCTCGTGGTTCAACAAGAGCTTTTATTATTTTTTCTTGGTTTTATGATTCATTATATTTCACACGATTGGTCTAAACTAGAGTCTTCAAAGCCGCTCTTTAAGTCCAAACGAGCTGGAGACTGATTAACCGCCTCGTGTTCTATGTTGTTTTGACATGATTTACCAGGCTCCAAGGGCTCTCAAGGTGAAGCGTGTGTTTTGCCACTAAACAGCGATGGCATCTGTCCCCGTGACGCTGATGATGGCGCTGTTATGACCCAAACAAACGCCTCGACCTACGACTCGACCTACGACCTCGCTGACATTTAACTAAAGGCCACAAGACTCGGCCTTACTGCGACCTGAAAGACTCGGCCCTACTGCGACCTGAAAGACTCGGCCTTACTGCGACCTGAAAGACTCGGCCCTACTGCGACCTGAAAGACTCGGCCCTACTGCGACCTGAAAGACTCGGCCTTACTGCGACCTGAAAGACTCGGCCCTACTGCGACCTGAAAGACTCGGCCTTACTGCGACCTGAAAGACTCGGCCCTACTGCGACCTGAAAGACTCGGCCTTACTGCGACCTGAAAGACTCGGCCCTACTGCGACCTGAAAGACTCGGCCTTACTGCGACCTGAAAGACTCGGCCCTACTGCGACCTGAAAGACTCGGCCTTACTGCGACCTGAAAGACTCGGCCTTACTGCGACCTGAAAGACTCGGCCCTACTGCGACCTGAAAGACTCGGCCCTACTGCGACCTGAAAGACTCGGCCCTACTGCGACCTGAAAGACTCGGCCCTACTGCGACGTGAAAGACTCGGCCCTACTGCGACGTGAAAGACTCGGCCCTACTGCGACTGTGGGCGTGAGAGAGACTCGGCCCTACTCACGTACTTACTTACTCACGTACTTACTTACTTACTCACGTACTTACTTACTCACGTACTTACTTACTCACTTACTCACGTACTTACTTACTCACGTACTTACTTACTTACTCACGTACTTACTTACTTACTCACGTACTTACTTACTCACGTACTTACTTACTTACTCACATACTTACTTACTTACTCACGTACTTACTTACTTACTTACTCACGTACTTACTTACTTACTCACGTACTTACTTACTTACTCACGTACTTACTTACTCACGTACTTACTTACTCACTTACTCACGTACTTACTTACTCACGTACTTACTTACTTACTCACGTACTTACTTACTCACGTACTTACTTACTTACTCACATACTTACTTACTTACTCACGTACTTACTTACTTACTTACTCACGTACTTACTTACTTACTCACGTACTTACTTACTTACTCACGTACTTACTTACTCACGTACTTACTTACTTACTTACTCACGTACTTACTTACTTACTCACGTACTTACTTACTCACGTACGTACTTACTTACTCACGTACTTACTTACTTACTCACGTACTTACTTACTCACTTACTCACGTACTTACTTACTCACGTACTTACTTACTTACTCACGTACTTACTTACTCACGTACTTACTTACTTACTCACGTACTTACTTACTCACATACTTACTTACTCACGTACTTACTTACTTACTCACGTACTTACTTACTCACGTACGTACTTACTTACTCACGTACTTACTTACTTACTCATGTACTTACTTACTTACTCACGTACTTGCTTACTTACTCACGTACTTGCTTACTTACTCACGTACTTACTTACTCACATACTTACTTACTTACTCACGTACTTACTTACTTACTCACATACTTACTTACTTACTCACATACTTACTTACTCACATACTTACTTACTCACGTACTTACATACTCACTCACTCACGTACTTACATACTCACTTACATACTCACTTACTTACTCACTTACTTACTCACATACTCACAAGACTATACTTGTCCTCGTTTCCGCTCTCCTCTCACTAATCGGAGCAGGAAGTCCTTTTCGTGCGCCTCAAACCACTTCTGATTACAGCCTCATTGCACTTGTCACCACGAATCCGACGCGCTTCGTTAATTCGACTTAGATTGGACCCAAAAGAAGGAGGCGGCGCTCTGGGCTCTCGTTTGGCGAGCGCCCAACAGCGACGCGAGGCAAAGCCAGGCGGAGGAACGCTCGAGATTTATGATCTTTTACACAGAAGGTCACAAAAATATAGTTCATATACTGCAGATCTTAAAAGTGTTTGTTTGTTTATACTAAATGTACGTATTTTTAACCATGTTCTGACACGGTTCCCTCATCAGAAACACACTTTAGCTTCAGTCACACTCAAAAAACACTCAGTTTCAATGTTCCTAAATGTAGAGCTCCAGAGCCGTTTACACAACTCCATAAATCATCACCAAACAGATCATTTCCGGCGTCAAATCATTACAACTGTGTGCGTACGTTAGCAAAGCAAGCTAGCTTCTGCTCATTTCCCCATGGTAATGCGCTCTGCTGCCAGTAGATGGAGCGCTAGCACCAATGCTGAGAGAAAGCAACGTGTGCGTTTCATGCATACGTTATTTTAAGTCGTAAAGTTCCTACTAAAAATACAAAAAATACTTTAAATCACTCACAACAACTAGTACTGATATTTCTTTAACATGACAGAAGATAAAAAATAAAGAACAGCTATTTCTCTCTGTGTAATGGAAATAAATACGCCATCACAACCATCACATTTGTTACACTACTGCTCCTGGTTTGGTCCTGGTTTAGTCCTGGTTTGGTCCTGGTTTAGTCCTGGTTTAGTCCTGGTTTTGTCCTGGTTTGGTCCTGGTTTAGTCCTGGTTTGGTCCTGGTTTTGTCCTGGTTTGGTCCTGGTTTAGTCCTGGTTTGGTCCTGGTTTGGTCCTGGTTTAGTCCTGGTTTAGTCCTGGTTTTGTCCTGGTTTGGTCCTGGTTTAGTCCTGGTTTGGTCCTGGTTTAGTCCTGGTTTAGTCCTGGATTGGTCCTGGTTTGGGCCTGATTTGGGCCCGGTTTAGTCCGAGTAGACTCGGTTTGGTGCTGTTGTAGTCCCGATTTAGTCATGGTCTATAACATAATTAATCCCAGTTTAACTCCAGTTTTACCGCAGTTTTACCCCTGTTTTACCCCAGTTTAACCCCAGTTTTAACCCAGTTCTACCCCAGTTTTACCCGAGTTTAACCCCTGTTTTACCCCAGTTTAACCCCAGTTCTACCCCAGTTTAACCCCAGTTCTACCCGAGTTTAACCCCTGTTTTACCCCAGTTTTACCCCAGTTTTACCCCAGTTCTACCCCAGTTTTGACCCAGTTTAATCCTAGTTTTATCCCAGTTTCATCACCATTTCCTACACAACCCAGTGTTTTTCACCCATTTCTTTCACACCGTCCCTTCCTCTCAGGACCTCTGTATCAGCAGGAGAGAAACGAGAGAGAGCAAAACAACAACTGTTCCAAGAAAAGAGTTTCGGGGGAAAAGAGAGAGAGGGAGAGAGAGGCATCCAGCAGACAAGTGTGAAAGAGCGTGAAAGAGTGGGCCCCTGCACCAAAACAAGCCAAACTCTGCTGCACGTGGTCTCAGGACACACACAGGGCTGAGCGAGCAGCTGAGCGACTTAGCGGCTGAGCGAGCGACTGAGCGAGCGCCTGAGCGGCTCCAACAAGTCAATTATTCACCTGATAAAATGACAAATGTACAGTAGAAACACTTTGATTGAGATTTGGTCATGTCTAACCGTCGATTTGGTCATTTTAATTGAGCAAAAAGCAAGTGATTTGGAAGCAGCAGCAACAAAATCAACAACAACAACAACATAATCAACAACAACAACAACATAATCAACAACAACAACAACAACAACATAATCAACAACAACAACAACAACAACATAATCAACAACAACAACAAACTAGTAAAGAAGCTCAGTTTTCTCTGCTCTTTGCCCATTCTCTTCCCTGCATCCATTCCTTGCACCTTTTTTCATAGTTTTGGCCGGGGTGCGACTTATACTTATATTTATACTTATATACTTATACTCCGGAGCGACTTATATGTGATATTATTTGTCATTTTCACACTTGCAACTGCATTTCATACTCCAGTGCGACTTATATATGTGTTTTTTCTTCTCTATTATGCATTTTTTGGCAGGTGCGAAAAAGGCAAACCCAAAACAGAGACGTAAAAACCAAGAACACTTGTGAATCAGACTCTGTGTTGTGATCGTTCAAAGTCTCCGGTCGCATTCTTAACCAAACGTTCTTGAACATCTGAAGTTCCTCACAACCTCCATGACCTGCTCAGAGACGGACTGAAGCGGGCCAGGACGGTGGCCGAGGGACGGTGGTCGAGGGACGGTGGCCGAGGGACGGTGGTCGAGGGACGGTGGTCGAGGGACGGTGGTCGAGGGACGGTGGCCGAGGGACGGTGGTCGAGGGACGGTGGTCGAGGGACGGTGGTCGAGGGACGGGGCCTTACCAGAGAGGGATCTTCTGAGTCCAGGGGCTGGCCGAAGTCCCGGTTCAGGGGCAGACTGTCCTCGTCCGAGTCGGGCTCCGTCTCCAGAGCCGGGAACACGGAGAGACCGCCGACCTCTGCATCCACCATCCCATCCAGGGAGTCTGTGAGGGCGGCGAGGAGGGCGGCATTCTCCTCCTCGTACTGCGAAAGAAAGAAAGCAGGTTATTGAGGACGCCAATGGCAGGAGCGACGAGGGAAGACAAATACGCCGAGATAAACGGCAGAACCGTTGAACACCTGGATCTTCACTCTTAAAGTTCAGGACAGTTGAAGACTTTAAATAATGAGCCGTGGGACGGATGGACTCTCCCAGATAAACCCCACAGACGGACGAATGGGTTCCGGTCGCTCTCCTCGGGCTCTTTCTCCCTATCGACTCGCCGCAGACGTCGCCCGGGGCAACATGGCTGCCACCGGAGTAAACACGGCGCTCTGGATAAATGGCACGCCGCCGCTCAAGACAAACAACTCCTGCCGACTCATTTCAGACTGAACGGCGAGAGGTGAGAGGGAGAGACGCTCCTGCACAGATTCATCACGCCGGCCCTAGACGACGGCGACAGCGATAGCGACGACGGCGACGCCCATTAAGACAGAAGCGCTTTCGATGGGTTCAGAGTTCAAACGCGGCGTCATCATCAGATGACGGATGCAGAGTGTGTGGGGGGCGCAGAGGGGAGGGGGGAGGCGTTCAGGGGGGAGGCGGTCATTCAGGAGGGAGGCGTTCAGGAGGGAGGCGTTCAGGGGGAGGCGGTCATTCAGGGGGGAGACGTTCAGGGGGGAGGCGTTCAGGGGGAGGCGTTCATTCAGGGGCGAGGCGTTCAGGGGGAGGCGGTCATTCAGGAGGGAGGCGTTCAGGGGGGGGCGGTCATTCAGGAGGGAGGCGAAGACGTCAACGCTTTAAGAGAAGGACGACGTCTTCATCTGTGAAACGCAACCACTCCATCCATCACTGTTCGGAGCGCATTTTCTGGAAGAACACACCGGCGATATTGGATGAATTCACCCTGTACTCAGCGGAGCTATTCGCGTCGCGCACCCGCCGCTAACCCGCTCACCGAGGACACCGCGACTAACTTATAACCACGTTTATTTACCTATTTTCCCCGCCATAAGTGTGCGCTGTCGGTTAAAGTGACTAAACTAGTAAAACTCATCCATTTAAACTTGTATTTTTACACTTTTTCCGTATTTTAAAGCATTTTTGAGCGTCCAAACGAGCGCTAGGCTACATAAGTTAGCTGTTTTATTATTATTCGTTACGATAACTGCGTCTTGCTTATGATCACTTATATGTTATATTATTTAATATTTTCACCCTGACAACCACAAGAGGGCGCTCTAGGCTCTAAGCGATGCAGAAGAAGAATCTGCACTTCCTCTTCCTCTGAAGTTTGTGGAGTTGTTTAGAAGTGACACAGAGGAAGAAAAATTCAATGGATTTAGTGATTTGGGGTAAAACTGATGCTTAGCTAAACTTGTTAGCATGTTCTTTATGCTATAGTTATCTGAATAACTGTTCATATGTTACGTTAACATACCAGACACTTACCACAGTTCTGTCTGTGCCTCATGTAGCTGAAGGTGTTAGCGTTAGCATACGTCATGTAGCTGAAGGTGTTAGCGTTAGCATACGTCATGTAGCTGAAGGTGTTAGCGTTAGCATACGTCATGTAGCTGAAGGTGATAGCGTTAGCATACGTCATGTAGCTGAAGGTGTTAGCGTTAGCATACGTCATGTAGCTGAAGGTGTTAGCGTTAGCATACGTCATGTAGCTGAAGGTGTTAGCGTTAGCATACGTCATGAAGCTGAAGGTGTTAGCGTTAGCATACGTCATGTAGCTGAAGGTGTTAGCGTTAGCATACGTCATGTAGCTGAAGGTGTTAGCGTTAGCATACGTCATGTAGCTGAAGGTGTTAGCGTTAGCATACGTCATGTAGCTGAAGGTGTTAGCGTTAGCATACGTCATGTCGCTGAAGGTGTTAGCGTTAGCATACGTCATGTAGCTGAATGTGTTAGCGTTAGCATACGTCATGTAGCTGAATGTGTTAGCGTTAGCATACGTCATGTAGCTGAAGGTGTTAGCGTTAGCATACGTACACCTATTCACCATGTTCTCTCATCTGTTCTCATTATTCTTATACTTCTTATACTCCAGTGGGACTTATATATTATGTGTTTTTCTTCTCTAATATGTATTTTTTGGCTGGTGCGACTTATACTCTGGAAAATACGGTACTCGAGACCACGTTTAAAGCCCGACAACGACACACATAATGATTGGAGTGAAGTGTAACTCTGAATATCTCGACATATCCGTGTCGTGGCGAGCGTCCACATGAGACGGACGAATGGTTCCCTCGAGTGCCAGCGCCGGGATCAGGTGAAGGTCGAGGAGTGAAGCCGTCGGCACCTCCACCCGACGCGCCTCTGATGGAGCGGCGGACGCACTGAGTTGATTCACGCTCGTAAACACGTTTTGGTTTTCCGAAATGAAAGACGAGGGCGATGGCGGTGCATTTCGCGTCGTCGTGATAATCGCCAGCAAATATCGTCATTGGACCGGCAGATCGTGCAGCAAAGAGCCACTTGTTCGATCGTTTGTTTTGTTTGGGTTGTATGGATTTAGTCGATGGCTCTTTTTTTTACACTGCACGCTTTATAAAGTGTTAACATAAAGAATGAAGCTTTACGTGTTTTGCTCTAGTTCAAAAAGTCAATATTATGTGTCTTTTAAACAAGATTTACGACGAAGATCCTGGAACCACCTGAAGAAGCTGCAGCGTGTGTGTGTCGGCATGTGCGTGTTGCCGCGAGCGTGTCGTCGTGAGCGTGTTGCCGTGAGCGTGTTGCCGTGAGCGTGTTGCCGCGAGCGTGTTGCCGTGAGCGTGTTGCCGCGAGCGTGTCGTTGTGAGTGTGTGGGCATGTGCGTATGGGCATGTGTGCGTGTTGGCATGTGCGTGTTGCCGTGTGCGTGTTGCCGTGTGTGTGTTGCCGTGAGCGTGTTGCCGCGAGCGTGTCGCCGTGAGCGTGTTGCCGCGAGCGTGTCGTCGTGAGCGTGTTGCCGCGAGCGTGTCGCCGTGAGCGTGTTGCCGTGAGCGTGTTGGCGTGTGCGTGTGGGCATGTGCGTGTTGCCGTGAGCGTGTTGCCGTGAGCGTGTCGCCGTGAGCGTGTTGCCGTGAGCGTGTTGCCGTGAGCGTGTCGCCGTGAGCGTGTTGCCGCGAGCGTGTCGTCGTGAGCGTGTTGCCGCGAGCGTGTCGCCGTGAGCGTGTTGCCGTGAGCGTGTAGCCGTGAGCGTGTTGCCGTGAGCGTGTTGGCGTGAGCGTGTTGCCGTGAGTGTGTGGGCATGTGCGTATGGGCATGTGGGCGTGTTGGCATGTGCGTGTTGCCGTGTGGGTGTTGCCGTGAGCATGTTGGCGTGTGCGTGTTGCCGTGAGCGTGTTGCCGCGAGCGTGTCGCCGTGAGCGTGTTGCCGCGAGCGTGTCGCCGTGAGCGTGTTGCCGCGAGCGTGTCGTCGTGAGCGTGTTGCCGCGAGCGTGTCGCCGTGAGCGTGTTGCCGTGTGGGTGTTGCCGTGAGCATGTTGGCGTGTGCGTGTTGCCGTGAGCGTGTTGCCGTGAGCGTGTCGCCGTGAGCGTGTTGCCGCGAGCGTGTCGCCGTGAGCGTGTTGCCGCGAGCGTGTCGTCGTGAGCGTGTTGCCGCGAGCGTGTCGCCGTGAGCGTGTTCCCGCGAGCGTGTCGCCGTGAGCGTGTTGCCGTGAGCGTGTCGTCGTGAGCGTGTTGCCGCGAGCGTGTCGTCGTGAGCGTGTTGCCGTGAGCGTGTCGTCGTGAGCGTGTCGTCGTGAGCGGGTTGCCGCGAGCGTGTCGTCGTGAGCGTGTTGCCGTGAGCGTGTTGCCGTGAGCGTGTTGCCGTGAGCGTGTCGTCGTGAGCGTGTCGTCGTGAGCGTGTTGCCGTGAGCGTGTTGCCGTGAGCGTGTTGCCGTGAGCGTGTCGTCGTGAGCGTGTCGTCGTGAGCGTGTTGCCGCGAGCGTGTCGTCGTGAGCGTGTCGCCGTGAGCGTGTTGCCGTGAGCGTGTTGCCGTGAGCGTGTTGCCGCGAGCGTGTCGTCGTGAGCGTGTTGCCGTGAGCGTGTTGCCGCGAGCGTGTCGTCGTGAGCGTGTTGCCGTGAGCGTGTTGCCGCGAGCGTGTCGTCGTGAGCGTGTTGCCGTGAGCGTGTCGTCGTGAGCGTGTTGCCGTGAGCGTGTCGTCGTGAGCGTGTCGTCGTGAGCGTGTTGCCGTGAGCGTGTTGCCGTGAGCGTGTTGCCGTGAGCGTGTCGTCGTGAGCGTGTCGTCGTGAGCGTGTTGCCGCGAGCGTGTCGTCGTGAGCGTGTCGCCGTGAGCGTGTTGCCGTGAGCGTGTTGCCGTGAGCGTGTTGCCGCGAGCGTGTCGTCGTGAGCGTGTTGCCGTGAGCGTGTTGCCGCGAGCGTGTCGTCGTGAGCGTGTTGCCGTGAGCGTGTCGTCGTGAGCGTGTTGCCGTGAGCGTGTTGCCGCGAGCGTGTCGTCGTGAGCGTGTTGCCGTGAGCGTGTTGCCGCGAGCGTGTCGTCGTGAGCGTGTTGCCGCGAGCGTGTCGTCGTGAGCGTGTTGCCGTGAGCGTGTTGCCGCGAGCGTGTCGTCGTGAGCGTGTTGCCGTGAGCGTGTTGCCGCGAGCGTGTCGTCGTGAGCGTGTTGCCGTGAGCGTGTCGTCGTGAGCGTGTTGCCGTGAGCGTGTCGTCGTGAGCGTGTCGTCGTGAGCGTGTTGCCGTGAGCGTGTTGCCGTGAGCGTGTTGCCGTGAGCGTGTCGTCGTGAGCGTGTCGTCGTGAGCGTGTTGCCGCGAGCGTGTCGTCGTGAGCGTGTCGCCGTGAGCGTGTTGCCGTGAGCGTGTTGCCGTGAGCGTGTTGCCGCGAGCGTGTCGTCGTGAGCGTGTTGCCGTGAGCGTGTTGCCGCGAGCGTGTCGTCGTGAGCGTGTTGCCGTGAGCGTGTCGTCGTGAGCGTGTTGCCGTGAGCGTGTTGGCGTGAGCGTGTTGGCGTGAGCGTGTTGGCGTGAGCGTGTCGTCGTGAGCGTGTTGCCGTGAGCGTGTTGGCGTGAGCGTGTTGCCGTGAGTGTGTGGGCATGTGCGTATGGGCATGTGGGCGTGTTGGCATGTGCGTGTTGCCGTGTGGGTGTTGCCGTGAGCATGTTGGCGTGTGCGTGTTGCCGTGAGCGTGTTGCCGCGAGCGTGTCGCCGTGAGCGTGTTGCCGCGAGCGTGTCGCCGTGAGCGTGTTGCCGCGAGCGTGTCGTCGTGAGCGTGTTGCCGCGAGCGTGTCGCCGTGAGCGTGTTGCCGTGTGGGTGTTGCCGTGAGCATGTTGGCGTGTGCGTGTTGCCGTGAGCGTGTTGCCGTGAGCGTGTCGCCGTGAGCGTGTTGCCGCGAGCGTGTCGCCGTGAGCGTGTTGCCGCGAGCGTGTCGTCGTGAGCGTGTTGCCGCGAGCGTGTCGCCGTGAGCGTGTTCCCGCGAGCGTGTCGCCGTGAGCGTGTTGCCGTGAGCGTGTCGTCGTGAGCGTGTTGCCGCGAGCGTGTCGTCGTGAGCGTGTTGCCGTGAGCGTGTCGTCGTGAGCGTGTCGTCGTGAGCGGGTTGCCGCGAGCGTGTCGTCGTGAGCGTGTTGCCGTGAGCGTGTTGCCGTGAGCGTGTTGCCGTGAGCGTGTCGTCGTGAGCGTGTCGTCGTGAGCGTGTTGCCGTGAGCGTGTTGCCGTGAGCGTGTTGCCGTGAGCGTGTCGTCGTGAGCGTGTCGTCGTGAGCGTGTTGCCGCGAGCGTGTCGTCGTGAGCGTGTCGCCGTGAGCGTGTTGCCGTGAGCGTGTTGCCGTGAGCGTGTTGCCGCGAGCGTGTCGTCGTGAGCGTGTTGCCGTGAGCGTGTTGCCGCGAGCGTGTCGTCGTGAGCGTGTTGCCGTGAGCGTGTTGCCGCGAGCGTGTCGTCGTGAGCGTGTTGCCGTGAGCGTGTCGTCGTGAGCGTGTTGCCGTGAGCGTGTCGTCGTGAGCGTGTCGTCGTGAGCGTGTTGCCGTGAGCGTGTTGCCGTGAGCGTGTTGCCGTGAGCGTGTCGTCGTGAGCGTGTCGTCGTGAGCGTGTTGCCGCGAGCGTGTCGTCGTGAGCGTGTCGCCGTGAGCGTGTTGCCGTGAGCGTGTTGCCGTGAGCGTGTTGCCGCGAGCGTGTCGTCGTGAGCGTGTTGCCGTGAGCGTGTTGCCGCGAGCGTGTCGTCGTGAGCGTGTTGCCGTGAGCGTGTCGTCGTGAGCGTGTTGCCGCGAGCGTGTCGCCGTGAGCGTGTTCCCGCGAGCGTGTCGCCGTGAGCGTGTTGCCGTGAGCGTGTCGTCGTGAGCGTGTTGCCGCGAGCGTGTCGTCGTGAGCGTGTTGCCGTGAGCGTGTCGTCGTGAGCGTGTCGTCGTGAGCGGGTTGCCGCGAGCGTGTCGTCGTGAGCGTGTTGCCGTGAGCGTGTTGCCGTGAGCGTGTTGCCGTGAGCGTGTCGTCGTGAGCGTGTCGTCGTGAGCGTGTTGCCGTGAGCGTGTTGCCGTGAGCGTGTTGCCGTGAGCGTGTCGTCGTGAGCGTGTCGTCGTGAGCGTGTTGCCGCGAGCGTGTCGTCGTGAGCGTGTCGCCGTGAGCGTGTTGCCGTGAGCGTGTTGCCGTGAGCGTGTTGCCGCGAGCGTGTCGTCGTGAGCGTGTTGCCGTGAGCGTGTTGCCGCGAGCGTGTCGTCGTGAGCGTGTTGCCGTGAGCGTGTTGCCGCGAGCGTGTCGTCGTGAGCGTGTTGCCGTGAGCGTGTCGTCGTGAGCGTGTTGCCGTGAGCGTGTCGTCGTGAGCGTGTCGTCGTGAGCGTGTTGCCGTGAGCGTGTTGCCGTGAGCGTGTTGCCGTGAGCGTGTCGTCGTGAGCGTGTCGTCGTGAGCGTGTTGCCGCGAGCGTGTCGTCGTGAGCGTGTCGCCGTGAGCGTGTTGCCGTGAGCGTGTTGCCGTGAGCGTGTTGCCGCGAGCGTGTCGTCGTGAGCGTGTTGCCGTGAGCGTGTTGCCGCGAGCGTGTCGTCGTGAGCGTGTTGCCGTGAGCGTGTCGTCGTGAGCGTGTTGCCGTGAGCGTGTTGCCGCGAGCGTGTCGTCGTGAGCGTGTTGCCGTGAGCGTGTTGCCGCGAGCGTGTCGTCGTGAGCGTGTTGCCGCGAGCGTGTCGTCGTGAGCGTGTTGCCGTGAGCGTGTTGCCGCGAGCGTGTCGTCGTGAGCGTGTTGCCGTGAGCGTGTTGCCGCGAGCGTGTCGTCGTGAGCGTGTTGCCGTGAGCGTGTCGTCGTGAGCGTGTTGCCGTGAGCGTGTCGTCGTGAGCGTGTCGTCGTGAGCGTGTTGCCGTGAGCGTGTTGCCGTGAGCGTGTTGCCGTGAGCGTGTCGTCGTGAGCGTGTTGCCGCGAGCGTGTCGTCGTGAGCGTGTCGCCGTGAGCGTGTTGCCGTGAGCGTGTTGCCGCGAGCGTGTCGTCGTGAGCGTGTTGCCGTGAGCGTGTTGCCGCGAGCGTGTCGTCGTGAGCGTGTTGCCGTGAGCGTGTCGTCGTGAGCGTGTTGCCGTGAGCGTGTTGGCGTGAGCGTGTTGGCGTGAGCGTGTTGGCGTGAGCGTGTCGTCGTGAGCGTGTTGCCGTGAGCGTGTTGGCGTGAGCGTGTTGGCGTGAGCGTGTTGGCCTGCCGGCGTCTCACCTGGAAGAACTGCTCGGCGCTGCTGCAGTGTATGGAGGCGGGCGAGGCGTGCGGCCCCTGGTCGCTGCACCACTGGAGCTCGCTCAGACAGTTGACGCTGTCGAAGTCGCTGGGGTCGAGCTGCGAGAGGTCGATGTCGGGGAAGTCCGAGTCCAGGCGGTCGGAACACACCTCCTCCTCCCCATACTGCTGCAGACAGAGAGAGGAACACACGGGTCAGCGCTTCGATGCTTCTGCGCGCTGGCATTAAACGCAGCGATATACGTCGGTTTTCGAAATACACATACCGTATTATCAGGACTATAAGTTGCACCTTTTTTCATGGACTTATACTTATATTTATACTTATATACTTCTATTCCGGAGCGACTTATATGTGATATTATTTGTTATTTTCACACTTGCAACTGCATTTCATACTCCAGTGCGACTTATATGTCTTTTTTTCTTCTTTATTATGCATTTTTTGGCTGGTGCGACTTATACTCCGGAGATTACGGTACATTTCTCTCTTCTATTTCCAATTGAAATCAGTCCGTTTATTAAGTTTTATTTTCCATGTTTTAGACACTATAATCAACACAAAATAATAACAACTTCAGCATCAATTACACAATAGATGACTCGTAACGCAATAATATCATAATTTGACTTACTTACTTCACTATTTACATTTTAACTTCTTTTTTTATTTTCAGTTTTTTTACCACAACCTGCCAAAACTAAATGAAATGCATCACTTTTATCGTCAAAACAATGAACGTGTCGAAAATGTATTGCATAAACAAGAACAAAATGATAGCGCTGTCACTAAATGATTTTCTACAACAATATCCACAAATATAAATATAAAAACCTTAATATTTCAATACAATATGTCGCCGTTTCACCAAATCTATGACCACAACATTTCTATATTTTACACCACAATTTTAGCTATTGATTAGACAAACACAGAGGCAGAAGCAACTTAGAAACAAATATCGGCGCTAAATATCAAGTTTAAACAGCAATTTATACACAAATAATATGTAGACCGTATTTTCTGGAGTATAAGTCGCACCGGAATATATAAGTATAAATATAAGTATAAGTCGCACCCAGGCCAAAACTATGAAAAAAAGTGCAACTTATAGTCTGGGAAATACGGTAATAAGGATTTATATATGGACCACAGCGGCAAAGAGAGGGTCTGGCATGAGTTAACTGGAGTTTCGAGAGTAAAGCATGACTTTACTGTTCTTTTTTTCTCAATGAGCCGTTTACTAGTGTCTCTGTTTCTCATGAATTCCCTCGAGCTCGTGAACGGAACAGTTTTAAACGCTTTTGCCGGCGCCAATTCAGTCGAGAGCGTGTCATTCGTGAGCCAAGAATTCCATAATCCACTATTCTTCTTCTCTTCCTCTCTGGGCACTAGGGGGCGCCGCGGACTTTTGGCGTCAGCCTCGCCGCCACGTGCTCAACCCGCCGCGCCGCATGTGTCCGACTCTCACGGAGTTCATGCGGGGCCACGTCTCTCTCCAGACCGCGGCGACGGGAACAGGAAGTGCGCGTACGTGACAGGAAGTGCCCCGTAAACAGCGGCAGTTAAAAGAGAGTGGGCGGAAAGACGGGAAACGCAGATACGCTTAGCAGTTTGTGAATGAGCGCAGCACGTGTTGTGACCTGCACTGCAAAGGAAATGCAGTGTCGGAGCCATCAGCAGAGGAAGTACTCATACTTTAGTAGTTGTAGTGGTAGTAGAGGTGACAAGAAGCCAAAATATGTCATAAATAAGTTTTAAAAGTATCTTGAGAAAGTAATACTTGACTACGGAGTGATATTTTGGCTGTAAAATGTGTTTATAATCTGATTTATGATTGGATTTAAAGTAATTGTACAGACAAAACATGAAATAATGTACGGATTCTGTTGTTTCCAAAGAATAAATACAAAAACAATATCTGAAGGTGAAGTTTAAGAAGTACAAATATCAAAAACATTTCAATTATTTGGCATAACGCTCTTGTCACTTGTGGACAAAACTAAATAACCAAGACTAAGTACGAATATTGCTTAAGTATAATAGGCTCCGTGCACAGTAGCAGTTGGCGACGCTAACAGTTTCTCACAGCTAACGCTAACTTTTATCAAAATGTAAAATATAAAATAACCAACCAATTACATTTGAAAGCAAAGACTGTCTGATTGTTTTTATGTGACGATTATTTCAGTTTTATTTTTTTTTTCATGCTTCAACATTAGAATTAGCGTTAGCATTGATACGCAAATGCATCATTTCTGCCGAGACGCGGTTAGCTAACCTGTCCCAAAGCGCTAACCTTTACCAATTGAACTGCTCCTAAACCTAACTCTAAACCTAACACTAACTTTACCATAACTATTCAAAAAATGTATTGTAAAAAATAAACATTAGCTAGCATAGCCACCAACGCAAAGTGACAAAGCTATAACCCGTTTATAGTCTTTAAAATGTCCACCACAACTCGCTGTTTAATTCTATCTCTAAAATGAATAAATAGTGTAAGATTATGCAGTAGACAGGAAGTACTGACGCTAACACTCAACTAGCCAAACACGCTAACCCTTGACATGTTTATAGATTTAAAAAAAAGTAAAACTGTTTCAAATCAGATTTTGTGTACTATTAAAGTATTCTATGGTATTTATATGACTACTCCGATACCTTTTTTTATGAGTACTTCTTTTTCTGCTCCTTTATTTGTACTTTTACTGCTATTTATTAATAAAACATATAAAATATCCCATCAATTGTTTACATTTACTCCACTGTGTAAACGACGCCACAATGTTCTTGACTTCAACACTATAATTAGGATGTTGAAGTTGAAGTGTGAAGTTCTTTTCCTTGAGTACACAGAGTATTTCAGCTAAAGTACAATAGTTTCCGTCACTGTCCGACTTCAGTTACAGGTATTTAGCTTCTTCATTCCCCAACCCTGCGGTTTTAGGGCGTCGCGCAATAAAACGTAGGACTCGCTCGTCTCAGCTACTGCGATACAAAAAGGCGTAGTATTCTTATTTGTTTTTGAAGTTCCCAGATTTACAGAGGAAAACAACAGACTTTCTGATAAAACGCCTCCGAGTCGTCGTAAACATGCGAAATATCCAAGATTTCCGGGCCGATGTTTGGAAACACAGCTGCGGCGTAATCTCCACGTGGAACGCCATGGGTTTGTTTGTCTGGAGTCTCGTGGGAACTTGTGGATGGAAGTTTGCAGCTATGTTTGGGCAAAGATTCAGCCCCAGGAAGGTTATTTTTGTCTCACGATCCAAAACAGAAACGCAATAATACAGGAAAAATGGACTTAATCACAGCCAATCAACTATGAAAAATCGTATTTTGACAATTGTAAATGTTATCTGGACTGAAAAACGCATGAGATAAGACATTTTAGAACAGATTTTGACATGACAAATGTAAAAAAAAACAAAAGGAACGATTATTTTACTAGTTGACTTGGAAACAATCATTATTTTTATAGATTGACTTTTTAAATCATTTCTTAACCAAATAAAGGTTGAAACATGGCTGAATTTTTACAATATTTTCACTTTTTTGACATTTTAATTTCATAATGCCACTGTTGTAAATCGATCTTTGTGTTTTAGAGTCTGTGGGGTCCGGATAACGATAATCAAAAGACCGCTACGATCGTTTTTATCGCCGTCTTGTCACGATAGCTTGATTAATCCTTGCATTCCTAACATATACTAATACATAACGCATAACTAAATACTTCTTCCCGACTCTGGCAGTAGTAGTAAGCGTTATTAGTAGTAGAAAGGTCATTTTAAACCAAAAGCAGATGCTTAAATCGAGTTAAACTGCGTCTGCTCTTGCATCCGTCAGCGTTAGCATGCGGCCCACGTCGACACTCGCTTATCCGCGACTCATTTCTTAAAAGCCCCCTCATCTCCTTCACCTTCGGCCCTCGCTTCGCTTCCTTCCTCGCTTCCTTCCCTCCTTGCCTCTATCCTCTCGTCTTCTCCTCACAACCCGGCCATTTTGAGCGCTCGCGTTTCACCCAGTTTCTAACCCCGGCGTCCTACATCTCGCCTCCTCGCCTCCTCGCCTGCTCGCCTCCTTGCCTCCTTGCCTGCTCACCTCCTCGCCTCCTCGCCTGCTCGCCTCCTCGCCGTCGCTTGTCGTTGCGGGTTACATCGGAGGGCATCTGATTGATTCCTTGCCTTCCTTCCCCCGCCCTCCCTCATCCCTCGTGCGTACAACCTTCGTCTTCTCAACGCTGTCGATCGATAGAAATATTCTCAGACGTTTGCTTCTACAATTTACGTAGTCTACAATTCGATTTACATTATTTAATACAATCTGATATTAAAACTCATCCTAAACACTCAATCTTCCAAAAAATGTGAATTGACAAAAAATTGTGTACATTTATATAATATACATTTTAGTTCCTTATGAGTGTTGCTACGATACTACAATTTTAACTTGTCTTTATTGCTATGGAATATGACTAAATTCTCAATACAGATTTTTATACCACTTTAATATCGTAATTAAAATGCTGAGTGTTTTAGAAATAAACTAAAAATTGTGGTCTTATTCTAGATTTGATCAAATTCCTTCTAAAACTGTTAATATTCTAAGATTTTTATGAAATATTGATGTCAAATGAATGTCTAGTTTCAATATTAGTTTTTAATAGTCACTACATTTAACACTTTTAGCAGTTTTCATAATGAAATACTTAGATGGACATTTCAGTACTTTTACTCAAAGTCCATACTAATTATGACATTGTTTGGTGATTTAGTCCCCGTGCCAAAATAGTATCTTGATTATTAACTGACAATTGATCAAAATTATTAACTGACAATTAATCAAACCAGTTTATTGACGTAAAGAAAGTCAAAAAATTGCATTGATATTATTTCAATGCAACATAAATGTGTTAAAACGTGTTTTTAAGTGTGTTGATTGAGCTTAAATTATGAGACAAATGTCTAATGTCTAATGTCAAATTAATCACAAAAGTGCAGAAATATCACTTCATAATTTTTTTAATCAGCTTTTTTGTGGCATATTTTACTGTAAATAAACTCAATATTCAAATTGTGCGTATTAAAAAACAAAAAACTGTCATAATCCTACCCAAATTTCAATATATTGCCATAATCCTGGTGCAAAAAATGCAAAAAAAAAAACAATTCAAATGATAGCCAAACAATGCTAAAAAATGCTAACCAACCAATGCTAAAAATGCGAACCAACCAATTAAAATGCTAGCCAAACGATGCTAAAGATGCTAACCAAACAATTCAAATGCTAGCCAAACAAGGCTAAAAATGCTAACCAAACAACTGAAATGCTAGCCAACCAATGCTAAAAATGCTAACTAACCAATTCAAATGCCAACCAACCAATGCTAAAAATGCTAACCAACCAATGTTAGAAATGCTAACCAACCAATTCAAATGCCAACCAACCAATGCTAAAAATGCTAACCAATCAATTCAAATGCTAGCCAACCAATGCTAAAAATGCTAACCAACCAATTCAAATGCTAGCCAACCAATTCACCAGCACTAGCATTTCATCCATGTAGCCACATTAGCATCGTCGGAGCTAATCCTTCGTAGTTTTGTGTCAGATTGTGCTGACGAGGCGCTTCTCTTCCTCCATTCACACTCTCATCACTCTCTCTCTCGCTCCGTGTTCATCCCTTTTCTCAGAGGAAACGCCGGGTCAGTCGCAGTTCAGAGCTCGATAAGCCCAAAGAAACGGCCCAGAGGTGATTGTGGAGCGGGCGCGCGGCCATCCATATTCAACGCTCCAGAAGACGCGGTCGTGACGGGGAAAAGAGCGAAAAAACGAGGGGGAAAAAAACCGATTGAAATCTGAATATTATGAAAGAATGACGTGCCCAATCGTCAGTATTGGGAAAGTACTTTGAAATTAAACTAAAATATGAGTGATTTTGTTGATGTACTGCATGGGGAAAGAAAACAGAAGCAGTAGCAGTAATAATATGTGAACCATTAAGGAAAAAAGTTTTAAAAGTAAAGTAGTAGTAGTAGAAAAGTATTCCTGGGAAGTAAACAAACAAAAACAACACATTTCAACTTCCATCCAAAAGTTATTTTCAATCTAAACGTCAATTAAAACATTGTCCAGATGACTGACTACCTCTACTTTTTTGAATTACGTTTTGAATTTGACAGAAAATAGGAATAATTTCAAGACGTGCACAATCAAAACGTCTTAGTGATACATGAAGTAGTACATGGGAAGTAAAATCATAATAATAGTTCTGGTTCTGGTTGATTCATCTCTAACTCCAGATGGATATCACACTGATGAGAGTAGTAGTAGTAGAAGTAGAATAAGTATCATTATTATTATTATTAGTAGTAGTAGTAGTAGTAGAAGTAGAATAAGTAGTAGTAGAATAAGTACTAGTAGTAGTAGTAGTAATAGAATAAGTAGTAGTAGTAGAATAAGTAGTAGTAGTAGTAGTAATAGAATAAGTAGTAGTATTAGTATTAGTAGTGGTAGTAGTAGTAGTAGTAGAAGTAA
>NW_027315735.1:34682808-34712808 GCF_026437365.1 Eucyclogobius newberryi | reverse complement strand
ACTCTGTGAGGGTCAAACTCTCTGAAGGTCAAACTCTGTGAGGGTCAAACTCTCAGAGGGTCAAACTCTCAGAGGGTCAAACTCTCTGAGGGTCAAACTCTCGGAGGGTCAAACTCTCTGAGGGTCAAACTCTCTGAAGGTCAAACTCTCTGAGGGTCAAACTCTCTGAAGGTCAAACTCTGTGAGGGTCAAACTCTCTGAGGGTCAGACTCTCGGAGGGTCAAACTCTCGGAGGGTCAAACTCTGTAAGGGTCAAACTCTCGGAGGGTCAAACTCTCTGAGGGTCAAACTCTCTGAAGGTCAAACTCTGTAAGGGTCAAACTCTGAGGGTCAAACTCTCGGAGGGTCAAACTCTCTGAGGGTCAAACTCTGTAAGGGTCAAACTCTCTGAGGGTCAAACTCTCTGAAGGTCAAACTCTCTGACGGTCAAACTCTCTGAGGGTCAAACTCTCGGAGGGTCAGACTCTCTGAGGGTCAAACTCTGTGAGGGTCAAACTCTCTGAAGGTCAAACTCTGTGAGGGTCAAACTCTCAGAGGGTCAAACTCTCAGAGGGTCAAACTCTCTGAGGGTCAAACTCTCGGAGGGTCAAACTCTCTGAGGGTCAAACTCTCTGAAGGTCAAACTCTGTAAGGGTCAAACTCTGAGGGTCAAACTCTCGGAGGGTCAAACTCTCTGAGGGTCAAACTCTGTAAGGGTCAAACTCTCTGAGGGTCAAACTCTCTGAAGGTCAAACTCTCTGAGGGTCAAACTCTCGGAGGGTCAGACTCTCTGAGGGTCAAACTCTGTGAGGGTCAAACTCTCTGAAGGTCAAACTCTGTGAGGGTCAAACTCTCAGAGGGTCAAACTCTCAGAGGGTCAAACTCTCTGAGGGTCAAACTCTCGGAGGGTCAAACTCTCTGAGGGTCAAACTCTCTGAAGGTCAAACTCTCTGAGGGTCAAACTCTCTGAAGGTCAAACTCTGTGAGGGTCAAACTCTCTGAGGGTCAGACTCTCGGAGGGTCAAACTCTCGGAGGGTCAAACTCTGTAAGGGTCAAACTCTCGGAGGGTCAAACTCTCTGAGGGTCAAACTCTCTGAAGGTCAAACTCTGTAAGGGTCAAACTCTGAGGGTCAAACTCTCGGAGGGTCAAACTCTCGGAGGGTCAAACTCTCTGAGGGTCAAACTCTCGGAGGGTCAAACTCTGTAAGGGTCAAACTCTCGGAGGGTCAAACTCTCTGAAGGTCAAACTCTGTAAGGGTCAAACTCTCTGAGGGTCAAACTCTCGGAGGGTCAAACTCTCTGAGGGTCAAACTCTCGGAGGGTCAAACTCTGTAAGGGTCAAACTCTCTGAGGGTCAAACTCTCTGAGGGTCAAACTCTCGGAGGGTCAAACTCTGTAAGGGTCAAACTCTCTGAGGGTCAAACTCTCTGAGGGTCAAACTCTCTGAAGGTCAAACTCTCGGAGGGTCAGGTGGATTTGGCAGCGCCTCCTCAAGTCAACAGCAGCAGCCGATCACGAGACGGGGCCAAAGCTAAATATAGACTCACAAACATCGCACACGCTGGAGACTAATGAGCAGGAGACGTCACGGGGACAAAACGCAGCGTCAAAGAGAAGAGGAAACACTGACTTCATGACGTCTTAAAGGAGATATATTGTGATTTTTTTTTAAGTAAGACCATCGACAGGGAACGCTAACCTAACTTTTGTTTTGCTAGCACTGATCCTGACGAGAAAGTGATGCTGTTCGGTACGTTCGAAGTACTCAACAAACAAAGCAGAATAAGTGTCGTTTGAGTGTTATAAAAACAAAAGTCCAGGTCAATGTTGATTCCTGAAATCTTCCAGAAAAGCTCATATTAAATGCACGAGCTCCCAAAAGCGTAGTTCTATGAGAGGTAAACCCACCGTCGCACTCCATCTGACCTCTAAAAAACGTCGACGTAAACTTTATTTTCTTCTAAAAGGGCCGACAGGGACGGCACGCGATGTAGCTTCATGCTACACGCTAAAAGCACCTCGTCCCCCAGAGCCATCCATTATACATCGCTCCACGTGGCTCTAATGGATTAATAGTTTGGGTGTTGAAGGCGGCGGCGGCGGCGGTTGCGTCCGAGAGCGCTCGAATCGGATACGGCGGGAAACCTGAGAGGGGTCAGGCCTGTCCCGGGGCAATCTAATCAACGAGAGGCGGGTTGGAAAGTGGAGAGAGAACGACAGAGGGAGATATCGGCAGAACGTCATGGAGGATCTCGCCGACAGGGAACACCCGCCGAGGAAAACTACCGCCAAAACGAACCAAACGCACGTCGACGTCGATCGTTAGCGCCGCGACGGGCCGCGTATCGATGCGAATATCGATAATGGAGATGTTCATGTCGGCTGTGGGCGGAGCAATGACTGATGGGAGGTCGGGTGGGTTCACGGCAGCTAAATTGCTGGGCCGGTATCGGAAAAGTGACGCAATAAATGGGTGATTTTTAATGCAAATAGAAGAAGCTGAAGAGGAAGCGTCTGTGTGTTTGGACAGTCACAATAAAAAGTACAATAAACTATAGACAAATCAGATGTTTTTATTGTTTTTCTACTTTTTGCCTCTCTTTTTGTAAATGTAATTCAAACCTGGAATTTTCACATTGTGGGACAAATAAAAAGATCTTTTACAATTGTACTTCAATGTCGGGGTTTTGCTATATAAAACATGTAGATACAACAAAATATTGGTTAGCAAAGCAATAAAAAAAGCACATAATATTCTAGATTAATAGTTAGTTTCATACTGTATTGTTTTCTTTCCCCAAAATGGGACAAATAAAGTTCTCTTTTCTTATCAATATCGGCTGAAAAACATCAATATTATACAATTTCTAAAACATATCAATGTGTTTATTTTCTCCTTCAATAGCTAAATGATAATAATGTCTTTTTCTTTCCCAAACAAAATTTCGTAACCAAAATCATGTCAAACGCGTGAGCCAATATTTTCAGTTCTTCTGTAAAAACTCCAACCTCAGCAACTTCCTGTTTCAATATTGTTCACTCGACAGTCACAACAAAAGGGAAAATAACACGATCGTCAATTTAATTGTGTCAGTTTAATCAATTTCCCAATTCAATTTTCTTATAAGTCGTCGACAAATCAAGCGGCAACTTCTTCGTATTTTTAGCACGAAACGACATTAGCGCTGATCATCCTAATCTCACTCGAGCTCGATCGACACCTTCCCACGCGTTCCCTTCTGCGCTAGCCTTTGTTAGCCGGCTCCGACTTCTGCTGGATAAAAGGAAGTGGTCAGATTTAGTTAGCGTGGTGGCGGCGGCGGCGGCGGCGGCTAATCGCGCACCAGTTTTCCCCGGCGATTAGCGTCAGGCTTTGAGGACGAGCGAGTGGGAGCGACTGGGAGCTGCGCGACACAAATAGCGCTCCGGGCTCAAGCTGTTATGGCAGGTTCGGGCGGAGTCACGTGGCACGCCCAGTTTGGTCATGGGAAACGAAGGGCTTGGCCAGTATTACATCGTTACACGTCAGACAAAAAGATGCACGCGGTTAAATCTTTTTAGATACATTCATCGAACATTAGTTTTAACATATTTTTAGCTCATTACGTTTGTAGAATCCAAGTCAACAAATTAAATAGAAACGGCACAAAATAGACAATCAATTTGAGCGTTTTGTAGCTGCCTTGGGTTTTATTTAGCGTTCTTATGGCTTTAATCTGCTTTGGAAATACATTTGAATAACTACGCTTCCGTCCCCCGTGACGTATTTATACATCGGAGCGCCCTCTGGTGTCCGTAGTGGGAACGGACGAAGTAAATGAAGCCACGAAGCAAAGTGAATGCCGTGTTTGTTCACAGAAAGAGTCCGATGACGGTTTATGGACTTAGAAATGTCAAACAGAGTGTTTTGTGAGGCTCGGAGTAGACGATAATGGAAAAAAAAGCATGAATGAAGCAAAAATACAGTTCTAAGTATGTTTCTGATGAGGAAGCAACGCTATAAAGCTCAAATATCAGTACATTTTGCTGAATAAATGTGAATTTACAGACAAGCAGCAAATCCATCTCTTTTGTATCAACCACTGCATCAACCACTCTCCAAAGACGGTTTCGCTGGATGCGGGTGATGCTTTTTGTCCCTCCGCAGTAGCCGTAACGCGGTTCAGCTCAAGTTTTAGCTCATGTTTCGGACCGACAGCGGCTCGAGGTGGGTGAAATGGATCCGCGAAGAGGAAGGAAAGCATCAGACGGCGAGGATTCGGTGTCCGCCGCGACCAAACTCGGAAAACCTGGTGAACCCAAGGAAAGCGGCTCGGCTAAATTTGATTTTCAAATGAGTTATCAATAATTCAGCTCGTCCGGTTTGATTTGGGGACTTACAATAAGTGTGCACTAAATCGTTGGGTGGTAGTCGGGATTCTTTTGGCGAGTTTAAACCACATTTAGTCCCATTTTAATCACATTTTAGAGTTTAGCTTGGTCTAGTCGGGGTCTAGTCTGGGTCTAGTCTGGGTCTAGTCTGGGTCTAGTCTGAGTTCTGTCCGGGACAAACATAAATTGTCACTCGTTGATCGTTCTTGGACGGAAAAAAGGAAATCCTTGACCAGACGAGGAACACAAAACGCATTTAGGATCGTTTAAGGAAGTGAAAGTTGACTCAAAACCCCAAAATCATGTTGAAATGTGTGATTTTTTGCCTGAGTCGACATGGGCGTGAGCATGAACATGGGAGCTGGGATGGTCCATTACACCCGCATTGATCATGTATTTGTCATTTGACCCGCACGGAACAAAAAGATCAATGTCAAATCCGATCATTAGTCTCGACGGTCACCGCGCAGCTACATTTGTCCAACTACACGCAATATCTGCGCAATAATAACAGCGATTTGACCTTTTTCTATCACTTTAATCCGAGCGTACAATTGGCATACACATTTTTCAAGGTAAGTTAGCAGTAAAAACAAGCAAAAGTGGACTATTTAATGGCTTAATACGATGCTGTGACATGAAACACGGTAAAACAAACTAATATGGAAGTATTATTGTTGCATTTTGGCACTTTGGATGTGTATAAACTGTTCTTTTTTAGTATTCAGGCCGTCTCAAAAGAACAATTGTCCTCCATCACTCTGGAGTTGGGATTCATTAAGCGGAGGGCAGAGGTCACCAAACGGGACCCTCGTGCAACAGACGGCCCCTCGTTTAGTCCTATACGTGTTACATACCAGTGCTTCCTGTCACATGAAAGAGGACGACGAAAGCGTGGGACAAATTTGTGCTTTTACGTTCGACCGTCGCGCATCTCCGGCTCTTCCTGTCGCACGAAGAGGACGACAAGTGAGTTCAGGCCGGAAATGGTGGACGGAATGTTTTATTTATTTAATGTCTGTACAATTAATCAGAATAAAGTAGAGTATATCGTATGCTGATCATTTTAATCATTAACTGGAGTCTAAAACATGTACGGAAATACCTTTTTAATAACATAAATGTATAATTAAAGCAAATGATACACTACTTTTGTGAATAATCTGTATTGTAAAGCTTTTAGTCACCATATTTTAAGCCTTATTTGGTTGAGAAAAATAAATAAATACAAAATTGCTGACGAGTCGACTAGATCTGCAATGATTAATATCTGCAATAAGATAATTTTGATCAAAATAATCATCACCTTGACTATACAAACTCAAAAAACATGAGCCAAATTATGTTTTGTAACAAAGACAGTGGCATTATTAACTCAAAAAGTAAAGAAAAATAATGAACAATTTCAAATTTTCATCAATAATTAACTGTATTTGGACATTTTCTCAATCTAGAATTCTTCAGTCAACATATTTCAACCTTTATTTTGTTGATAACGTATTCTTCAAAGTCTCAACGTAAAATACAAAATAGTCGTTGAATTGGTTAAATAAATCAATAAATCAACATCCAAAATCCTAACCAAAACCATCAAACGTGAACCAAACCAGGACAAAAAACCGCGTCAAACCAGTGAGACTAATAAAGACCCTGGACATATGAAGATTAAAAGATCCCAAGTCCATTGAGTAACACCGTTCTCAAACCGCCCGTCTTTGCGCCATCCTCCACCGCTCGGCCGTCGCTAATCTATCGTTGCGCGCGGCCAAAGCTCTTAACGGGATTGTAGAGAATCACAGTCAACCTTACGCAGAGGTCAAGCCACAGGTCAGCGCGCAGGGTTAATGACTAGATCTGGCGCAGAGGAGCGACTCTCATCCAAAAACGCCGAGCCAATTCGGTGTCGGACGATCACGCTCTCTACACCGTGACGCAATCAAAGTCGCTACAGTTTGAACGGCGCAACGATGAGCGAAGCGTACGTTTACCCACAAATCACGCTCGAAAAGCCAAGGCGGGAACAGCTTGACCGATCAGATTACAGCGCTTCGGTTTTAAACGCCTTAAATGAGCCGCATTGACCTTGATCGTGACTAATGAATCCACCCAACCTCAATCGAGAAATGACAAAAAATGTTCTTGAAAAATGTTGTGAAAAATTCAAAGAGTTCAATATAATGTTGCTTCCATAATCCGGAAATCACTACATTTTTTCCATTGAAGAATCCGACGAGCAAAAGACATATTTTATGCATTACGTTGACTTTTTTGCGCGTTTAATCGTGTGCTGTTTTTGCCTCCTGAGCCTCACAAATGACTCAGTTTCAATTGTCCCCGGATTGTTGCGTCGCAGGTAAGAATCCAGACTTCTCCTGCGCCGTTTTGAAGTCCACAAACCATCACCAGACTCAAACTGTGTTCACAACAGACGCATGGCTCTGTTAGATCGGGGGTCACGTTGCTTAAGGGCTTCATTTATTTCTAGTTTTGTCTAAAAATCTCATTGAAATGTAATTTTTCAAGTGCTGAGATGATTTTAAGTTAGAAAATGCTAAATGCTAGCGCTACATTGACCAAAAGCGTGTTTAAAAGCCAGTTAAAACCACATAAATGCAAATTATATGGACCTTAAAGATGTAGTTAGTCATGTTTCGTGTTTCAGCCAAGGCTTAACACTCGTCCACGTGTTTATTGCTTAATAGAGGTTAACGGTTCAAATCCCAGGTTGATTAGTACTCATTTGCGCTCTAGGGGTTACATCTACTGGTACATCCGATCATAACAGCAATAAATCCAAAGCTAATTCACGTTTAAGTTGCTATAGTCGCTACAAAGTGTCCCTCGCGGTTCAAAGTTGGCAGCGTGACCGCCGCACACCATTTAAATTCTCGTCTCGCGCCCGACGTTCTGAACGATCGGCGTCTGATGATCGGTCGGCAAAACAAAAACAGCAGCTGCCCGACTCGGCTAATTTCAAACGAGGCGACAAAGGCCAAAGGGTCAAAAAGTACAGATGAAGAGGAGAGGGAAGGGAAGGAAAGGAGGGTGGGAAGAGGGAGAGAGAGAGGGAAGATGGATCTCTCGCTTTTGTGTTCGTTTATCGGCAATCTCGTTTCCCATGAGCCCCCGAATGAGAGCGAAATCGAACGGGCAACGACGGGGACACTTCGGTGCTGTGGAAAGAAAGAGAGAGGGAAGAGGAAGGAAGGAAAGAGGAAAGACAAGAGACGGGTGTGAGGAGAGAGAGAGGAAAGGGAGAAGACAGAGAACGAAGAGATGGGACAGAAGAGGACTGAGAGGTGAGAGAAAGACACAAAGAGACAATAGGAAAGAGAGAAGAAAGAGGTGAAAGGTGAGACAAAAACAAGAGGAGATGGATAAAAGAAGACAAGAGGGAGAGAGGGGAGAAAGAGATGAGGAAAGGGAGAATACAAAGAACGAAGAGATGGGACAGAAGAGGACTGAGAGGTGAGAGGAGAATAAGACAAAGAGACAAGGAGACAATAGGAAAGAGAGGAGAAAGGGGTGAAAGGTGAGACAAAAAAAGAAGAGATTGATAAAAGAAGACAAGAGGGAGAGAGGGGAGAAAGAGATGAGGAAAGGGATGACAGAGAAGAAAAGGGATGGGACAGGAGAGGCGAGAACAGGGAGAAGAAGGAAAAAGAAGAGAAGAGAGAGAATAATAGACAATAGAGAAAATAGGAAAGAAAAGAGAACGGGGTGGTAGATGAGACAAAAAAGAGGAAATAGATTTAAAAAGACAAGAGGGAGAGAGCAAATAGTCGATTAATCGGCCGATCACGTCTTGGTCGACCGAAATGTTCAATCGCCGAACGTTTTGGGGGGATTTTAAAGACCGATTACGAGCAAAAGCAGAAAGGAGAAGACATGTAGCGAGACATATTGACGTTTGTGCGAGAATCGTGCGTCACGTCTTCCTTTTACACGTAAATGCGCTGCTTTCTACTGGATTTCCCTAGAAACCTTCGTACCCGCGCGATCTCGTGCGCGGTAAAGTAATCTCGCGGTCTCGTCGGCACACGTTGGGGTTTTGAGCACCTTCGCCGTCGAGGATGTGCTTTAGCGGCGCAGAGAGAGAAAAAGGGGGAGAATACGAGAGGAAGGAGGGGCGAAGGGAGGAGGAGCGAAGGGAGGAGACGCGCCGAGGGAACGCGAACCGTAACGTGACGCCAGAGGGTCACGGGCGGCGGCTTTTAATGAGTTAAACGCACGTGAATTAGATCGAGAGGGATTCTCCGGCGGAACGCTAGCCAGCTTTTCATCGAAACACTGGCATCGGTCGGAAGATGTGTAAAGACAATACGGCAACATCTCGAGCAGTAACGAGAAAGAACAAGGGACTATTGTACGCAAAAATGCACTGGGAGACGTCTCGATTTCAAAGATAGTTCTGATTAGTCACTAGACATTGGATTCAGTTCAAGCACCAGCCAAAAAATACATGATAGAGAAGGAAAAAAACATATATAAGTCGCATTTTTGGGGGAAATTTATTTGATAAAATCCAAGAACAGACAATTAATCTGTATTTGTGTCGTTATCGGGCTTTAAACGTGTTCTCGAGTACCATATTTTCAGGAGTATAAGTCACACCAGCCAAAAAATGCATAATAAAGAAGAAAAACACATATATAAGTCGCACTGGAGTATAAGTCGCATTTTTTCGGGAAATGTATTTGATCAAATCCAGGACCAAGAACAGACATTTCATCTTGAAATGCAGTTTAAAATAATAACAGATGAGAGAAGATGGTGAATAGGTGTACGTATGCTAACGCTAACACCTTCAGCTACATGACGTATGCTAACGCTAACACCTTCAGCTACATGACGTATGCTAACGCTAACACCTTCAGCTACATGACGTATGCTAACGCTAACACCTTCAGCTTCATGACGTATGCTAACGCTAACACCTTCAGCTACATGACGTATGCTAACGCTAACACCTTCAGCTACATGACGTATGCTAACGCTAACACCTTCAGCTACATGAGGCACAGACAGAACTGTGGTAAGTGTCTGGTATGTTAACGTAACATATGAACAGTTATTCAGATAACTATAGCATAAAGAACATGCTAACAAGTTTAGCAAAGCATCAGTTTTACCCCAAATCACTAAATCCATTGAATTCTTCTTCCTCTGTGTCACTTCTAAACAACTCCACAAACTCCAGAGGAAGAGGAAGTGCAGATTCTTCTTCTGCGTCGCTTAGAGCCTAGAGCGCCCTCTTGTGGTTGCCAGTGTGAAAATAATGAGCAAGATCACATATAAGTCGCTCTGGAGTATAAGTCGCACCCCGGCCAAAACTATGAAAAAAGGTGCAACTTATAGTCCGGAAAATACGGTAAATGTTTGTCTTTTTGTCTTTCAAAAGTGCGATTGTTTTGCTCAAGGTCGATATTTGTGAATTCACGTTGATTTACGAGGCCGTTCCAGTTACATATCAAAATTTTATTTCATCTTTTGCTGTTTAAATGGACAAATAACAGATTGATGCACAAAACGACCTTTTCATTATCTTAGGAAAGGATTAGTAAATGATTAGTAATATGTGAAGTATCTAACATTTGGCACTTTGCAGCAATTATAGCGGCAAATACTTCAATATTTGGGACATCGTTATGGAAAACAAACACCTCAATAGTTTCGCACATGCTGGTTTTGGAACGTGTCTGACTTCCGCGCACTCGGATTCGATGCTGATCCGTCGCTACAAACGACGCTTGATTTAGCCTCTCTGTATTGACAGGTCTGTTTACGTTCTGCGGCAGAACAAATAGGACAATTAGCCGCGTAATGGGCTGTGAGAGCGGCGCTTTGCAACTTTACGGCGGAATTGATATTCAAACTGGGAAATGGTCTGACAAGAAATGTTTACAAAATGTATCTTGAAAAAGGGACTAAGATTAAACTAGAGCAAAACAGGGACGACTGCGGGACATAATCAGGACAATTATGTTAAAGAAAACAGGACTTAACTGTAATGGAGTCTGGACTGATACAACTAGGACCAAACTGGGACCAAACCCTAGGACCAAATGCTAGGACCATAAACAAGGACCATAAACTATGACCAAACGCTACGACCATAAACAAGGACCAAACACAAGGACCAAACAAGGACCATAAACTATGACCAAACCTTAGGACCATAAACTAGGACCAAACCCTAGGACCATAAACTAGGACCAAAAGCTAGGACCAAACCCTACGATCATAAACAAGGACCAAACGCTTGGATCAAACTAGGACCATAAACTAGGACCAAACCCTAGGACCATAAACTAGGACCAAACCCTAGGACCATAATCTAGAACCAAACCCTAGGACCATAAACTAGGACCAAAAGCTAGGACCAAACACTACAATCATAAACTAGGACCAAACCCTAGGACCATAAACTAGGACAAAACCCTAGGACCATAAACTAAGACCAAACCCTAGGACCATAAACTAGAACCAAACCCTAGGACCATAAACTAGGACCAAAAGCTAGGACCAAACCCTACGATCATAAACTAGGACCAAACCCTAGGACCATAAACTAGGACCAAACGCTAGGACCATGAACTAGGACAAAACCCTAGGACCATAAACTAGGACAAAACCCTTGGACCATAAACTAGAACCAAACGCTAGGACCGAACACCACACCAAAACACTATGACCAAACGGGCACCAAAAACTAGGACCCAAGCGGGACAATACTAACCATGTATTAAACCAGGACTGTTCCAAAATGAAATCTGAATTGAACTAGAATTTACTTGGACCAAACCAGGACCAAACTAGGACTGAACTAGGACTAAACCAGAGTCCATGATTAACTAGGACTAAACTGGGACACATCTTGGACCATACCAGGACAACCATATGAACCATCACACATTTCTGTTCCAAAATTAAATCTGGACTAAACTTGAACTAAACAAGGAACAAACCGAGATGAACCAGAACCAGACCATGTCCTCTTCTCAGGGCGTGGTCACTGGCTGTGTGAGCTTCTTGTGCCGCGACCTTGTCAGGACTCAGAGACTGGACTGTCTGAGGACTTGTTAGACTGATTGGCTCCGGAATCGATCGCTTTGACTGATTGACACAAGTGAAAAGTCAATCACAAGGACGCCACTGCTTTGATGATGTCCTTGTGCGTCCAATCTCCGAAGACACACTCATTAGACACCATCATGTTCTAGTCCAGTTCTGGTCCAGTTCTAGTCCTGTTTTAGTCCTATTCTAGTCCAGTTCTAGACCTGTTCTAGCCCTGTTCTAGCCCTGTTCTAGTCCTGTTCAAGTCCTGTTCTAGACCTGTTCTAGTCCTGTTCTAGTCCTGTTCAAGTCCTGTTCTAGACCTGTTCTAGTCCTGTTCTAGTCCTGTTCTAGTCCTGTTCTAGTCCTGTTCAAGTCCTGTTCTATACCTGTTCTGGTCCTGTTCTGGTCCTGTTCTAGACCTGTTCTAGACCTGTTCTAACCCTGTTCTAGTCCTGTTATAGCCTTGTTCTAGTCCTTTTCTAGTCCTGCTCTAGACCTGTTCTAACCCTGTTCTAGTCCTGCTCTAGTCATGTTCTAGCCCTGTTCTAGTCCTGTTATAGCCCTGTTCTAGTCCTGTTATAGCCCTGTTCTATGGTACTGGTTTAGTCCAGTTTTGTTTCTGGATTTGTTCCTAATTTAGTCCTGGTTTTGGTCCATGTTAAGTCCTAGTTTAGTCCATATTTCGTCCATGTTTTGTCCTGGTTTTGTTCCTGGTTTAGTCCCAGTTTTTTGCCCACAACTTGAAAATAACACAAACTTTATCGATGCAGACGGAACATGACTTGACCCAGCGCCTCACTACGACACACCGCGGACAACGCGACGCAAATAAAACACTGACCCACAATACGTAAAATAAAACAAAACAGAGGTGGCTGATGGGAAACGTAGTCATAATCGATTCCGTGGAGATAATGGCTCTGGTAATCTCTTTTGTTTTGCTCATTACCCTCAAGTGTCATCATTACTTTCGCTAACATTAACCGCATAATTGATTGACGCTTGACGAAAGATAAATCACTGCGTTTGTCCCGCCCATGTTCCTGGTTTATCTGCTCTTCCTCGAAACCACCACATGACCTTCGGAGTGCAGATAAGTTAGTGTGTGGTGTGTGTGTGTGTGTGTGTGTGTGTTACTATGATAAGCGTTTTGTATTAGTTACAGCGGCCCGACTCTCTGGGGAATTGCAATTGAATCCCGACTATAGGGTTTTACTTTGGCAAATGGGTCCGACGCCGCGAGAAAGAGGGAGAGGAGATTCTTCCACGACTACAACTGCACGGATTTGGATGCGAAGGAGTCCTGTACTAGACCTGTTCTAGTCCTGTACTAGTCCTATTATAGCCCACTTCTAGTCCTGTTCTGGTCCTGTTCTAGTCCTGTTCTAGCTCTGTTCTAGTCCTGTACTAGTCCTATTATAGCCCACTTCTAGTCCTGTTCTGGTCCTGTTCTAGTCCTGTTCTAGCTCTGTTCTAGTCCTGTACTAGTCCTGAAATAACATGTTTTAACCGCTTAATAGCGCGTTTCGATGTCTGGCGGGACCTCGGAGAGCGCTTCACAAACGTCACAAAGACAGTTTGACCGTAAACGACCAACAAACACCATTTAACTCTTTAAATAAGTAATATCTGACCACCGCTTTGTTGCCTCGCTTCCAACAAGAGCAAACTAACTAACACTTTTAAGAGTATTGGGTTGAGTTTGTGGGTTGTCGGGTTGTTGAGTTTGTTGGGTTTGTTGGGTTTTTGAGTTGTTGGGTTGTTGAGTTGTTGGGTTGTTGGGGTGTTGGGTTGTTGAGTTGTTGGGTTGTTGGGGTGTTGAGTTGTTGGGTTGTTGGGTTGTTGGGTTGTTGGGTTGTTGGGTTGTTGAGTTGTTGGGTTGTTGGGTTGTTGGGTTGTTGAGGTTGTTGGGTTGTTGGGTTGTTGGGTTGTTGGGTTGCTGGGTTGTTGGGTTGTTGGGTTGTTGAGGTTGTTGGGTTGTTGGGTTGTTGGGTTGTTGGGTTGCTGGGTTGTTGAGTTTGTTGGGTTGTTGGGTTGTTGGGTTGTTGGGTTGTTAAAAAGGAAGAGGTCCACAGTCAATGATTTACAACATTTCGGATGGACGGAAAAATATGTAATAATTGGCAAAAGCAGAAACAACGTGTTCTCGGAGAGTGTGTTTGGAATTGCGGCCAACAGTGCGGGCGAGTTTCAGCGCGACTCCTCGACTCGACCATTCTTCATTTTTCCGCGGCGCGACACTAAACCGACCCAGGACAAGACACAGGTTCATCCAAATGCCCTTTATGTTTAGCCCCAGACCACCTCGTGTGCCACGCCCCGTCGCTCTGCTCGTGCCTTTGTCTGTGCCACGCCCCGTCGCTCTGCTGCTGTCACCACGGGGCAGATGTCGCGCTCGGACTCGCACACGTCTCGCTCGTCGGGACGTCCCAAACACCTCCGGACCGAGTCCCCGAGGCAGAGACACGCCCCCGGGATCTCTTACACCCAAACAAAGCGCCAGAAGGTCTAACGTTACAGCGGCTTTCCCTGCACCTGTTCAAAAGCTCAAAAACTGCACCGGCTTTCCTGGAGGACGGTCCACCACCTGCTCGTCTCCATGGAGATGTGCTGCTTGGCCTGGAATGTTGCGCAGTAGGACTTTAAACTAACTTAACACTTGCTATTTTACAAGTCGGCTGGTCAAACCATTACTTCTATTGTACATTGAATACATTTGTAACCGAAAAGTGTTGAAAGTCGTGAAAGGAAACGGAAGCGGAGGCGGCGGATGAGTTTGCAGGAAGCGGAAAATGAAATTGGACACACCACAAGAGTCGTGACGCTCCGATCGAGACGAGCCCCGGACCTCCACCCGCTCCGTCTTTACTGTCTCGCGTCGGCGAGTTTAGCCCGAGGGAAGTCTGAAAAGTCACGTAAGGTTTGTTATTTTGTCTTTGCTCCGGCTTTTGAGGAGCAAAAGGAACATTGAAAAGTCTATCAGTAACTTAAAGGGCGGAAATCGACAAAAGAAACGACGACATGGGGCTTGGAAATAGCGAAAAACTCTCAAAACGATTTCTATTTGACCATACGAGACCAAAAGTACAAAGTCTATGGCTTAATTGAGAGTAAAAGAGTAAATTCACGATTAATTTCCAGATTTCCAGCTCGCTCATTCCATACATTCTCTTTACAATCCCAATAAAATAATAAGTCGAGAAGTAATAAAAAATGTGGTCGACCAAGACGCCAATGACTGATTCATCGACTAAAAGCAGCTAAAGATGCGTCAAAAATGTAGTTTAGATTTGAAATATCAGCAAAAATAGAACCCAGAGTATATTTTGTATAATTAAGACTATCAAAGTTGACAACAAAATGGCTATAAAGTGATATTTCTGTACGTTTATGGTTCAGTTTATGCTCAAACTTCAACCGAGACGTTCACAGAAACATTTTAGCACATTCTTTGTTAAAAAATCGCTTCAATATTCAAAATACATGCAAAAAACTCATTTTCACACACACATACACACACAAATACACACACTCACACACACACTCACACACACACACTTCCTCCCTCTTCTGTCCATTAAATGTTCGCTCATCCGTTTATCTCAGTCACGATGCGCTTCAAGGACGAGAAATACACTCGCCTCAAGAAGACACCGATATTACACTTGTGTTATTGATAAAACCAGCTAAACCGCTAAACTGCTAATGTTATCTTTTTATATTTTTACAACACAAATACTTTTTTTTACAGTTTGTTTGGCATATTTTTCCTTCTCGTTTTTATCCTGGTTTTGTAATATTTTCAACTACATTTGTAAGTTTGGCACAGTTTAGTTTAGGGACCAAATATTATTATTATTTTATCTTATCAATGTTTTAAATATATGCAGATAAAAACAAGAAACATGTCAAAAAATAATACATTAATAAAATGAATTAATAAATAAAATAAATAAAATAAATAAAATAAATAAAATAAATAAAATAAATAAAATAAATAAAATAAAATAAATAAAATAAAATAAATAAAATAAATAAAATAAATAAAATAAATAAAATAAATAAAATAAATAAATACAATAAATACAATAAATACAATAAATACAATGAATACAATAAATACAATAAATACAAATATATCTAAATAATAGAAAGGTACCGCATGGCAAAATATAAATACAAATTTAATTCCAGCAGTCAAGTCCCGTTTAGCCCAAAGTTTATCAAATTTTAGGGACCAAAAAGTCACGACAGACTCGTTTTTTTAAGTATTTAAAAAAGTACATACTATTATTTCCACTCTAAATCACTCTTATTTTTTAACATTGTACAGATGTTATTGGACATTATCTTCAGTGTAATGTGAATTGTAATAATAGGTTCAGAGACACCATCACAAACACAAACTAAACGTGTCACTCTACGTTTCCCTCACTCTTTCTGTAACACACGACTCACTGCGCCAAAAATCCAATCCAAAACGGGCCCTGTAACATCCAGGTTTTCTCATTTTCTGGCCCGAGCCGCGCCTCCCTGCCGTGTGCCGGGCCTGATCACTTATTTATGACAGCAGCCTCTTCCTCTTCCCCCCCGCTCGGCCTCTCCTCCTCTGCCCCGCCGTCCCTCTGGTCACGACTCAGGACGCTCCCGGCCGAGATAACGCCAGGTCTGCATCGCATCCAGCCATTAACTCCCGACGCCGGACGGTCACGCTATCGTCGCTCAGTCTCATCTCCAAATGCCCCCGGGGGATTGTCGTTTCGGAACATTCGACCTTCAACGCACGGCCGATGGAAGAGCATTTTTTGGAGCTGGACGTTTACCTATCGTATCTTTTCTGTGGACTCAGACGGAACGTTTGTCTTATTTTTGCCATCTTACATGCACCATTCAGCTGTACAGGGTTGAACCATTTGCATATCCATCATTAATTAAACAAAAGAGTGGCATTATTAAATCAAAAGGTCAAAAAGGAATAAACAGTTCCCGAATTGTCATCAATAATACACAGAAATCTCCATCTGGAAGCCTTTAGTCAGCATTTTTGAACCTTCATTCGATTAAAATGTATGTAAAAGAAGTCCAAAGAACTTCCAATGTTATCGTTTATTAATCAGCACTAATCGACTTAAAGGGGAAATAGTGTGGCATCGGCAAAAGCTCTCGAAAGGATGAGGATCTTGCACAAAAACTAGAAAGTACAGCAAAGTAAACAGCCTCGAAACTCCCGAAACTAACTCTCTCCACGCTCTTTCTCTTGTGGTTCATGTGAATCAAATAAATAAAACAACAACTTTGGATCAATCCACAGTAAATAAAGGGAAAAGCTGACAAAACATTACATTTACTTTCGTCCGACGAATGACAAATGGCGTCAAAGTTTCACTCCGAGCGCGGACATGATCGAGTATGGATTTTTAAAAACACAGAGGAGCTTCGTGGATTGGTAACACGGACATCCAGGCCTGCCACGGTAACAAATGTGGATGCGCGATGTATTGTTTCAGGAAATATCAGGATAAATGATAATACTGAAACAACATTACGCCATAATGACACGGAAACTCAAAAAATCCCATCAAATCAGATTAAAAAAACTAAATTATGAGCCGTAATAAATAAAAAACTGAATTAAATACAGAGAGTATCATGTATGAGTTGTATATGTGAATGTTGTAAATCTCTACAGCTAAAATTTGAATAAATTACCCAGTGAAAGCTACAAAGGACGGTACAAGATCTCACGAGATAAAAATGTCCAAAGACGCATGCATTTGCGTTTGCTTTTGACCTATTTTTGTCTGAGTTACACTTCGTGGAGAAGCAAAAGTTCCCAAAAAAGCAGCGCCACAACGACGCCGACGGTCAAAATCTGCATCTCCGAAACCCAACGGCAGCCAGACAACAGGAAGTCCATCACATTGAACCAAACCGGCAACAAAATAAAATACGTTAATAGCCGTCTTAGCTCCATCTGTCCAAGCGCCTCAACGACGGCGACGGTCGGAATCTCTTTCCGATCGCGCGTCGTCTTGCGAGAATTTGCGTCCCGTCCTATCCTCGAATTCGATCACGTACATTTCCAAAACCAGACAACAGGAAGTCCATCACGTTGAACCAAAGGGGCAACAAAAGAAAGGACGTTATTAGCCGCCCGTCTTAGCTCCATCTGTCCCGGCGCCACAAACGACCAGGAGAATCCAGCGGGACGCGCACGCCGCCTTTGATGGATCGCCTTTTTTGCAGATCGAGCAGATTTTTTTGGCTTTCGGCGGATTAAAAAGGGGAGACTGGCGCGGCTGCCGGAGGAGCGTCGAGCAACCATTTATCAATCCGTTTCGGACAATGAGAGATCATTTAAGTCCGAGTCAAAAGTGAGTCGGCGCCAGGAGAGGGAAGACGCCGAGTTGGCAGAAGTTTGGGGAAGAAAAATGGCAGTGATTGATCTTCGGACGAGACGAGACGGTAGAGCGTCGGGAGCGTCGGGAGCATCGGGAGCGTCGGGAGCGTCGGGAGCGTCGGAAGCGTCGGTGACTCGAAGTAAAGGTGACGTTTTCTGCTCGCGTGTTGGACCGGAAAGCGCAATGGACGAGAAAAAGTTAAAAATTGAAAAAAGTTAACAAATCGTCGAGTTTAAAGGTGCACTACGTGACCTTTGTGGTGCTTCTTTACTTTTTTCATCGCTCAAAAAACCTCTGAACAAACTCCATTGGACAGAAATGTACAGACTTTTTAAATGAAAGTATTAAGTCAGATTTAATAGTTAGGTAAATTATGATTTTGACTCAGTTTGACTAATGTATAAAGGCAGGTAGGTTTTGTTTTAGTATAATTGTAATAACTTAATATCATTAATATAATAACGTGTGAGTCAGAGTGCATAAAAATGTCACAATAATATCAATATTGCAGTACTTAACCATAGGGCATGGATTTCCAATATTGTACGGCCCAAATGCACGTTTATGGTTTAAAATAAATGCTTAATTTGTGCATAAATGACCTTAGACAAGAACCATCTGTGTTTTCCCTCCATCACAACAAAAAAGAGACTAGATTCTGATACAAACTGTTTATGTCTTTACAATTACCACTAATTACCTCATTTATTCAGGATTGGGGTATATAAATACTCTTGCTCAAGGACACAAGGGTACTTTGAAATGCCAATAACTGGATTAAACTGTCAAATTCTGCTAATCTATTGTATGAAAAATCTCTAGCAGAAAACAATCATTTGCATCCCACTTATTCCCTCCGCAATTCCTGTAAACAACCGAACCACAGCCCACAGGGGGCGCTGTGCTTCACTACATCACCTCAACTGACCTCATTCAATAACAGCATTTATTTATTCCATCAGCCGTGGAAGCATTGACCAAAAATGGAAAGATTCGTAGACGTTCAAGCTGTTGCGGCTCGCTGGGAAAACACAGACAAATGGCTCGCTTCGGGGCGTCCTTTTAAGATCGTGGGATCGGCGACTAAATTAAAGCGCCGAACATGATTGAACGCTAACGTTTTAAGTACGAACGGGCTCGGCGAGGTTTCCCTTTGGCCACACGACTGCGGCGTTACGTGCACATCTGCGGTGCTTCTGTGTGCAGCGGCCCCTGTCCTCCTCTACGCCTAAATATGGAAGTTCAGCTCGCAGCCGCTCTTCCCTCCTCGCTCTCCTCCGGGACGCCGGCATGAGGCTTCGAGGCTTCGAGGCTTTGAGGCTTCGAGGCTTTGAGGCTTCGAGGCTTCGCTAAGCTCACTTCACCGACTGAACGGCCGATGCAAGAGCGGGGCGAGCGGGAAAACGTCCGCACCGACGCAGCGAAATGCAGCTTTTTCACCGCCAAAAACGACGCGATATTCCTCCGCCCGAAGCTGAAAAACAGATGCTAAAGGCTAAACTTGGCATCCGTTCAAACGTATTCCGACACTGTAGAGTAATAAATGTGTTTGCCGGTAGTGACCCGGCAGTTTGTCGGGTTGTCGCACATCGACGGACGGTCGTGTCGCGGCAAACCTTCGATCGCCGTGCAATTCCGCACTCCGTAAGCCCGGAAAAATGGGCGACTCGACCGACACAAACAGTTAAATGAAAACGATAAATGAAACTATGGCAATGGATACCCGATGACAAAGTAAATAGCCTCATTTGGTCCGTAAAACACCATAAACGTGCCACTAGGACACGCCAACGACATAAATTTATTCTCAGTAATCTATAAAAATGGCCTTGAGTGAATAAATAAAGCTAATTCAAATATTATGAGGCAATCTGGATAAACAGATTACATTACAAAAAGCACTTTGTAAAGTTTTCCTTTGAGCTATTGCTGCTTTGTCTGGGAAGAAACATATCTAACTATGGAGACAAGGAGGTAAAGTCACGGCTCAGCTCTGTGGAGAGGCTTATCAAGGTATTTCGGTTGCTTTAAAAACATCTGTAATTGAATAAATACAAGGCAGACAAACAGGAAAGGGAAATACGTTCATAGTTTCACTGATGGGCCGGACATAACGCCTTTTTCCTTAGCCAGATTCAGCCACGAACAGCAGTTATCAATGATTTCATCAAACAGCCCAACGCGTGACACCAACGGGGAGAGTTCTGCGAGGCATTTTTCTAGAGAATAGCAAGCATTTCTACAAAGTCAATAAACCAATATTAAGCCAATAAAGCTCGGAAGTCGAATACAATGATAAAACGCGAGAAACTGTGAGATTCGCAGGACGATGAGACGGACGGGAACGAAGTGCAGCAGTTGGCGTCGTTCTGCCAATGCCATAACCTGGTCCTGAACATCGAGAAGAACCACTGACTGCTCATTATCAGCCCGTGAGCGGTAGAAAGAGGGGGACTGGGGTCTTCACGCTGCCTCGGCTGTGGGAAAAGGCCCAACGACGCCCTCTACTATCTGAGGAAACCGAGCGCCAACATCCCCAGACCTCTGACGGCGAACTTCTGTTACGACCGTGCCATTTGCAGAGTTCCGTCGTATGGATTTTTAGAGTGGTTCTCCGGCGGCAGGGAGGCCGATCGGCAGGCGCTCTGACGGGTGGTAAAAGCAGCGGGGGGGGCGACTCTACCGGAGATCAGTGCCATCCACGCCGCCCGCTGTCTGAAGAGAGTGCACTACGTCCTGGGAACTCATCGTGTTTTCCTACCGCTGCTCTAAGGGAGAAGGTAGAGGTCCATTCAGGCCAGAGCAACCAGACTGACCCACAGCGCTTCTTCTGCTGCTGCTAAGACCGATACTGTGCTCATGTTTACACGGTGGTCGTTTAGCGGATGTTGCACCTTTGTATTGCACTTTACATCAACACTATGCACCGTTTGAAGTGAGTTTTCCGTGACAGTTAAGCAAGGGAATCGCAGGGTCCCACGCGATTCGATACGACAATGTCACGATTTTGCGATACATGCGATAATCAATATATTGCTCGCGATACGCTACGATATGTCACTATTTTATCTAAAAAACCCAATACTAAACAACAAGTTGTTCCTTGGTTTAATCATTAAAACAGTCAAAATGTCACGTGTTTTGTGTAAACAAGTTTCCTTTCTTTTGAACAAGCAACAAAACTCTAGTAAAATGTCTTATGCGATATATCAATACAGCAGCCCGCGATATCGATACTGCATCACAATATATTGGTATTTCGATATTTTTGCAAACCCCTAATGACAATAAAAATCTTCTGTGTCAATCGATCGACTTTTGTGGATCAAAGTGCTTTCCATTTACATCAAAACAATATTTTGTGGCACTGCTCACTCCGTACTTTACAGATTTTGTCGTCCTTTTTATTGTACACTTTGTTTTGTCTTTGCATAGTCTGCCGTCGCACCGTGTCACCGTTTCTGACTTACAAACGCTCTGAAGTAATAAAACCGTACAATGACAGACTAAGTATAGAGCTACCTCCACGTTCGCGCCGACGGCTTTGCTTCGCGACGCGCTTCTTTCTCGGCGTAACACGGTCCCTTCGGTAACGCACACGGTATTCTTCACTCCCCCCACGGCGCGGTAGAAACACATCGGGAGAACGACAGCTGATCGCGTCCGGCCCGCTCTCCCGCGGCGGGACGTGGGCGGCGGCGCGGGTCTCGGCCGCGGCGCGGGTGTCGGTAAAGGACATTCGGGGACGCGGCGCAGGTTCTTCCTCTGATCTTAAATTAGCCGCTCATTAGTTTCACCTGAATCCAAGCCAGGCCTCGCTCTGCCGGGATCACAGGCTCCACGCCGTGCGCTGGGGTTTTTTAAGTGCAAGAGGGCGAATGGGGTCAAGACAGCAAGATCGATCGTGAAGGAGGACGTTACGGTATAAAAGTTTAATGTTATTGTGGGAAGAAGCATTATGACGTAGCGGCTAATGACGCCAAACAGTAGCAAAATCTGTCATTTTCACCATTTCTAGAGTGTGTAATCAGCTTTATGAAATGACACCTTCTTTTTTTTCCCCTCTAGAACGTATCTTCGTATATTTAACGATTTATCTTGATTTTTACCGTCTTTACAGCGTTTGCGGCGGTCCAAACATATTCCTCGCTTTCTCACAATTCAAGCTTCCTATGGACGAGTTTCCTACGCGCTTTTCACAATTTTCAAAGCAAATTTAACTATCGCAGTAAAGCTAACAACATCTAGCATGCTAACAACACACTCACGGGAATGGAACGCTCTTTAATATGATGCAGACAGCACAAAGCGCTCTCATTTGGACCCTGACAGCTCCTTTTACAACACATCTACATTTGACTGAATTGAAATTACTCCGTTTTACTCCTCACACTTACTATTTTTTAGCCCTTATGACATTATATTACGACCTGAATAATCACGATTATCGATTAAGCAAATAGTCTTGGCGTCTTCAATTGCTAATCAATCAGAATTTCTCCCTTTTCTTTTCCATTTCTTCTTTGAGTGGGTTTCATCAAAGAGGGATGGGATAATAATTGGATTACAGTGAAATACATTGGCTTTTGACAACATTTACGCATACAAAGAGTAAATTGCAAGCCGCCGATAACTTAACACAAAGAAATTGCACAACTTGAATCAAAATTTGAAGGGTCGCATTAAAAACGAGCCAATACTAACAAAATGTCCTTTGCGAACGCCGAAAGAAATTAAGAAATAACCACGACATCGCAAACAACAAATGCCCACATCCCCAAACGACGCTCCAAACTGATTCACCCGTTTAAAAGTGACGCATCGCCCACATCTGCCGATAGTGACACTTTAATATTGTTGTAATGGAGAAACAGCTGGGCGCGGGCGTGGGCAATCGGTTTAGTGCGGCGTCCGCTCGGGGGTGGCATCTGCGCCCGCCTTTATTGGAACAACATTCCCGACTCGCATTAGAACCGCACATCGGGCCGAGCGGTCGACACGGCGTGGGTGAAGCGGGCGCTCGCAGGTCAACGCGGGGTCAAGGAACTTTCTAGGAACTCTGTTGAGCGTTACGTGCATTTATTAATTTGAGCCTTGAAATGATGAGTCTGGTGAAGATGTAAGAGCTTCTGGATGACCACGAGATGATGTCAAGAGAGTGTTCTGAGCTCTCAAAACCATAAACGAGTGAGAAAAACACAACTCCTGGTATGAGTTGGATTAAATAAATACACGTTTGTGGTTGTAAAACCTCAGGATTGAAGGTATGGTTCTAAAAACTCCGCCGGTTTTATTTTTCTTCTAGAGTAGTGTTTTCAGTCTTGACTAATTGAGTTTTCACACTGGATACATTGGTTTTCACACTAGAAGTATTGGGTTTTCACTCTAGAAGTATTGGGTTTTCACTCTAGAAGTATTGGGTTTTTGCTCTAGAAGTATTGGGTTTTCACTCTAGAAGTATTGGGTTTTCGCTCCAGAAGTATTGGGTTTTCACCCTAGAGGTATTGAGTTTTCCCTCTAGAAGTATTGGGTTTTCACTCTAGAAGTATTGGGTTTTCGCTCCAGAAGTATTGGGTTTTCACCCTAGAGGTATTGAGTTTTCCCTCTAGAAGTATTGGGTTTCCACTCTAGAAGTATTGGGTTTTTGCTCTAGAAGTATTGGGTTTCTGCTCTAGAAGTATTGGGTTTCCGCTTCAGAAGTATTGGGTTTTCACTCTAGAGGTATTGGGTTTTCACTCTAGAAGTATTGGGTTTTTGCTCTAGAAGTATTGGGTTTTTGCTCTAGAAGTATTGGGTTTCCCCTTCAGAAGTATTGGGTTTCTGCTCTAGAGGTATTGGGTCTCTGCTCTAGAACTATTGAAGATTAAAGAGCACCCTCTGGCTTTAAATCCAAAACTTCTGCATTAAATTCCGCCCAGCACGATCCGAACATAAGTACCGACACATTAAGTAGATTCAGACTCATCTGGCTCTACTTTCCACACACACAGCGCTGACGTCTTAGCGGGCCCTCGTGATGTCGGGCCCCTTCAGCTGCCGGGACCGAGCGCGTGACCCTTCTGTTTTGGGACGAGCGTCAGCGCTAACACAGGCCAGAGACGAGCCACCGCCACTATTTATACCGACGTCCGACGTGAGAAAGGAACAGATCAAAGCGTCCCGTCTGGATTTAGACCGGGAAAAAGGAACGCGCTGCTCGAGCGACTGAACGTCACTGTTATCGTCCATTGATTAGTCTTTTTATAGCATATTTAGTTGACGTACATGTGCAGCCATTTCAATACGTATATTTATTTCACTTTAAATCAGTCTGCTAGCGTTGGTTCACTTCCTGGTCAAAGCAGTGACTCACCAGGAAAGTTACACAGTCTTTTAGTTAAGAAAAGGCATATTTGAAAACGTATTGACAAATTAAATGTTGAAAACAGTCAAAAAATACACAACAAACGAGTCAAATCCATACTTTGAGTTAAAGTTGGGGCTAAACGAGATATCGCAAGAGTATCGATATATACAATAATCAATATCGCCAAGAAAACAAGGCTCTAAGTGGGACTAAACTGGGTCTAAATCAGGTTTACACAAGGTCTAAATGGGGTTTGATTTTAGGGTTGGGTTTATTGTTTTTCCTCATATTGATGGTTCGCGATTAAATTTAGATTTTTGTCTTTTAAAAACAAATTTAAATGAAGATAAACAATAAAGCAAAATTAAAATGTTATGAAAGAAGGATTTTCTTCAACATTTTCCATATTCAGTCCAAAAATCTGAGTGTGTCGAGTAACTTAAGCCGAATTCTTGCGTTTATAAGTTGAAAAATGACATTAACTCATTGCAATAATATCCATATCTTTCAACTTGACACCCCATAGCGTGTCACAACATTTTCCATATCAGTCTGGTTGTAATAAAAACACAAAACTAACGTCTATGAATTGTTTTTGACATCATGTTTTTTTCACATCGAATTTAATTTTGTTTTACATCGAATTTTTTTGACATTGAATTTTTGTGACAACAAATTAACAAATTAAAACATTTTTGCATCGAATTTATATTTTCTTTAGATCTTTTTTTTGTTTTGACATCATATTTTTACATTGAATTCATGTATTTTTGACATCAAATTTTTTTGACAACACATTTTTTTTTTTTACATTGTATTTTTTTTATATCTAATTAAAAAGAAAAAATAATCATATTCATATACACTTTATATTTTTCCCAGATTCCCAATTTTTTATTTGATAAACACATAATTACCTTCATATAAAGCCCGTCCTCCCTCCCACACACTCTCAGTTTCATTATTTAGTTTGATCATTCAGGGTACATAACTTTATTAGTCCACATCGCCTGTCACAACATTTTTCCGATATCGTGCGGCCGTGTTTGGCGCATGTGGAGATGTGCTGGCGGCGTGGGACCGTCCACAGCTGCTGCTCCCGTCCCGCCTCCAGAACGTACATAGACCTCCTGCGATCCGGACTAAAGGTCACGCCTCCGCCCGCCGCGAACGCTCTCGGGTTTCAAAACAAACGCCCCGGACGGAGAGCGTGAGAGCCGTCCCGCTTACGATCCGGCGCAGCGGACTTGACTTACAACCGGAGAAACAGCGCGACAAACGTGTTCTTATGCAAAAGAAGCACAAAGTTGGCATTGAGAAAAGGTCAATATTCACATTTTTTGCCGTTTTTGTGTATTTATTTGAGCAGCGGTTGGGAATTTAAACGCATTCGGTGAAAAAAACATTACGCAAATAGCTCCGCCCATCAGAATGTGTTAAAACGAGCTGGTAAATGTCTCGGTTGAGGTCAAATCATGTAAAATGAACCACAAACACGCAGAAAGACCACCCGAAACCCGCCTTCACTGCGCTTGCTTTGCATCGCTCGGTTAAAACGGTCATCGTTTCGTGACTCCCGGTGACCTTTTGACCCGGTTCACACGGACGTATTTTTAAATTCAAGGTGTCGAGTGGCGAAAGGCGTTGTCTTCTCTCACTACAGCCAATAAATCAATCACAGAAGTCACTCACTCGACTCAAATGTCATCGTACTTCCAAAAAAAAAAACTCGACATATTTCCCCGGCTTTCATACATTAAATATTCAAATTAAAGTGACAGGCGTTTGCTTGATGAGGCGTGGCCCTCGTTTACTCCATGCAAATGTCAATATTTGCCTGTGTTTTGCTCACTCTTCTCCTTTGACTTCTCATCGTTCCACTCAAAACTCGTCGTGGCGCTTCAGAAAACACTGGTATAGTCAATGCAGTGAACGACGTGACGACGTGAGCGTTGGATAAACAAGTAATTAAGGCTAAACCAGAACTAAACCAGAATTACGCCAGAATTGAGTTATTAGATGACGTTTTTTAGTTGTTTTGTTCTTTTAAAGGATTTATACGGATCACAGCGGAAAAGAGACTGAGCCAGAGCGCCGTTTTGCCCTCACGCTAATGCTAACAACAACTAGAGTGCTAACCGAGCGCGTCTTTCTGCTTTATATTCGGACGCAGACCGCACACAGCCGTCTCATTTTCAAACCAAGAGCTGCTTTTACAATACACCACTTAAAAAATGAAAAATGAAACTGTGGCTTCATTTATTGTGAAATCGTCCGCTCTAACAAAGGTAGCGTCCTGTTCGAGGGTACGACGACTCTACGGCAACCGCTCTGTGCCATTTGACTCATTTAGTTGATGGTCATTTTAGGCAGAGAGGTTTTTTAAAGTTATATATGTGCTGTGTGGGAATAAATGTAAAGCGTGTCTTTTATTATTGTGAAAATAGCGTCATCTTTCCCTCATGTGATGCTAATGCTAACAACAACTGGCGTTCTAACAGAGCGCATCTTTCTGCTTTATATTCGGACGCAGACCGCACACAGCCATCTCATTTTCAAACAAAGCGCCTCTTTTACAATACACCTGTACTTAAAAAATGAAAAAATTAAACTGTGGCTTTAAAAAATGCAGCATTTTGACCATTTATTGTGAAATCGTCCGCGCGAACAAAGGTAGCGTCCTGTTCGAGGATACGACGACTCTACGGCAACCGCTGTGTTCAATATCTCTGCTAAAATAAATGTAAAGCGTGTCTTTTATTATTGTGAAAATAGCGTCATCTTTCCATCATAAGGGAAAATTGCCCCGTCTTCAGAAACACCAAACGCTGCCGTCTGCACCGCGTTTGTCCCGACGGCAATTTTCAGAAGCTTTCAATCAGAAACCCTCTTTGACTTTCATCCCGGAAAATCAAATAGCGTTTTCGTGCTCGATTGTTTGCTTTGTTCGCAGTGAATCGCCGCCGAAAAAGGACACACGGGAGCTAAACTATAGCCCTCGCCGCGGCCTGGTTCACCTGGATATTTGCAAACAGACAGCGAAAGAGAAAGAGAGGGAGGAAGAGAGGGAGAAAGGGTGAGGAAACGAGGATGAGGAGAGCGTTATGGCTAGAAGAGAGTCCGACAGCCGGGCAGCGCCATCTGCTCCACCGGCTACAGAGACGCCGCTCCAGAGACCAAATCTGGTACAACAAAGCCACTGTGCACGTTCTTTCGGACACATGTTATGCTAATGTTACTTTGCGTTGATAAGTTAAAAAAATTACATTAACTCATTGCAATAATATCCATATATTTCTAGTTAACACCATATCAGTCTGGTTGTAATAAAAACACAAAACGAATAAATTTTTTTTTCACATGGTATTTTTTTTTTTACATTGAAAGTATTTGTTTTTATAAAAATGTTTTACATCGAATTCAATTTGTGTTTCCATTGTATTTTTTTTTACATTGAATATTTTTTTTTTAATCGTATTTATATAAAATTTTTAAAGATTCGATGTAAAAAATATATATATTCAATGTCAAAAAATTTCTATGTAAAAAAAAAAAAAAAAAGAAAAATGTTAAAAAACACACACAAAATAACCTTCATATAAATGTTATGCTAATGTTACTTTTTGGAGCTTTTAACCGTGATATAACACTGTGCGCTCGTCAAAAATACACCTGGAGCTTCGTTAGCGCTTGCGTCGTCGATCCTGTTTACGTTTGTCTTCTCTGAGAATCGATAAAATACTCCGTTTCAATTTTCCCAGGTCTGCGACGCCAAAAAGAGATCTAATTCTGGGCTATTCTCCCGTCGAATCGCGTTCATTTTGACTTTGTGACTACATTAGCATGTTCGGGCGCGCTAGTTTTTGTTTATTTCCCAATTGTAATTCCCTCTGCTGCCAGTAGGTGCCTCGTTAGCGTTTATTAGATCAGATTTTCTCTCAAATGTTAATGCCCCTGAACGTGTTTTAAATGTGCAACTGACACTTTAAATCCTGCAACGTCGCCAAATGTCTAGCTTATCTAGCTTCAAACGTGTGGCGTTTGCTATAGCCTGGTCAGGTTTTACACCGGATGCCCTCCCGTATGCGTGCATCATAATTTATCTGCGCTTGGGATTAGCACAACAGCTACAAGAACAGGACACATGTACAGGCTGACCCTCTCCTCAAATAATACAGGCCATGTGCAGCTACAGATGCTAAATGTGGCTAATCCCCAGCCTCCTTTTAGCGAACGGGATCCTTTATGCTACGCTACGCTAACGGCGGCGAGGAAAGCCCACGGTAGAAGACCCTGAATTTAACTGAGCTCAGAGGAAAACCAATTAAAAAGCTTTTTATAACCGCGCTAACTATGACGCTTATGTAGCATTAAAAAAGAAGCGTTTCCTGATAAAGAGTATTTTGGTAAATGTTTGTTTTGGTCAGTTGATCGCTAAATGTTAAAAGTTTTAAATGAACAAGCAAGAAATGTCAAGTTCAATGAGCTAAAGCTGTAAAGCTACACAAACAAAGAGGATTAAGAATGCTAGCAGAACAACAACAACATTTTCAACAATTAGCATTATTTTTGACTAGCAATATGTACCAATTTCTGCTACAAATTCAGTTATTTGTATCATTTGGTAAATAAATGAATAAATACAAAATAATAATAAATAAACACACAATAAATAAATAAACAAATAATAATAATAAATAAATAAAATATATACATAATAATGATAAATAAATAAATACATAATAAATAAACACATAACTAAACAATACTAATAAATTAATAAATGAATAAAATAAATAAATACATAATAATAAATAACTGAATAAACAATAAAATTAAATAAATAAAATAAATAAAATAAATAAAATAAATAAAATAAATAAAATAAATAAAATAAATAAAATAAATAAAATAAATAAAATAAATAAAATAAATAAAATAAAGTCAACAAAATTACAATTATAGCCAATTTGTAATAAAAATGTCATTATTCCCATCCGTGCTACAAACTGGAACCATCTCAGAACATTTGTTGACGTCATTCACACCGTTCATTTCCAGTTGGAGGGGCGCTGAGCCGACGCCCTCGCGCCACATTAGCTCAAAGACGCCGAGCTTTGAGCGGTCGATAGAACAGGATTAGTGCCAAAGCGTATTTAAGTGCGTTCAAGCGTCAAGGCGGGAAAAAGACAAATGCACTTAAAATAAAATAAATAAAATCTAACGTCGGATGTCGTGATATCAAATAATAACAATTAATGGCAAGAAAAAACATCACGATTTAATCTAATTAAATCAAACTTACTGAATGACAAAATAAAGCAAATAAAGCTAGATTAAAAAACGACTTTACATTTTGGACGTATTATTATTTTATATTAACTATATAATTATATTGTATTTTACTAGCAATCCCAGGTAAAGAAAGAGAAGACAGAGGAAGAAAGAAGGAGGTAGGAAACAGGAGGTAAGACACAGGAGGTAGGATACAGGCGATAGGACACATGGGGTGGGACACAGGAGGTAGGACACATGAGATAGGACACATGAGGTAGGACACAGGAGGTAGAAAGTAGGAGGTAGGACACATGAGATAAGACACATGAGGTAAGACACACGAGGTAGAAAGTAGGAGGCAGTGAACAGGAGGTAGGACACATGGGGTAGGACACATGGGGTAGGACACATGGGGTAGGACACATGGGGTAGGACACATGGGGTAGGACACATGGGGTGTGAGTGTTAAAGAATAAGGTTGAGCAACTGTTGCACATAAATCCCGGCTTAGTGAAGTGGAGGTCATTCACGGGTCACTCGCTCCAGACTTCAGCACTAATGAGTCT
>NW_027315735.1:34622808-34677808 GCF_026437365.1 Eucyclogobius newberryi | reverse complement strand
ATCACCAAACCTGGACCAAACTGGGACCAAACCTGCATCAAACCTGGATCACACCGGGACCAAACCTGGATCAAACCGGGACCAAACCAGGACCAAACTGGGACCAAACCTGCATCAAACCTGGATCACACCGGGACCAAACCAGGACCAAACTGGGACCAAACCGGGACAAAACTAGGACCGAACCGGGACCAAACTGGGACGAAACCGGGACCAAACTAGGACCAAACTGAGACCAAACCAGGACCAAACCAGGACCAAACTTGGACCAAACTGAGACCGATCTCGGACTGAACTGGGACAAACTGAGACCAAACTAGGACCAAACCAGGACCAAACTGGGACCAAACTGGGACCGATCTCGGACTGAACTGGGACAAACTGAGACCAAACTAGGACCAAACCAGACAAAAGCAGGATTAATTCAGTACTAAACAAGGGCATTTCTAAAACCACATATTGAGTCAAACGAGGTCCAAAAAAGACCAAAATCAAACCTTTTCCCACTCACTCATTGAAAAGCACTTGACCAGACCACAAACGGCGCCGCCTGCTCGCTGCCCGGGGCCAGGTGCACCGGTCAAGCCCCCGGACCCGGTCGCGTCTCCGTGCCCGGGCGGTTGCCGTGGTAACGCGCCGCGGCGGAGGCTCAGGTTAACGAGACGCTGATTACAAAGCGAACGCTCTGCTCTTTTACACAATACGCCTTATCAAAGCGTCGAACCATTTGGACAAACCAAGGAAAAAAAGGGCTAAAATCTGGTTCACGTGGAGCGAAAATGACACGGCGAGAAGCGGAAATCATCTATTTACATTTTAGTTTGTTTGTTTGTTCTGTGCTTTTTCCCTCTTGTTCTGTAAAGCACAAATGACCCAAACTGCGCTGGCCTTAAACGGTCACGTACGACACCTGTTCCTCCTCCTCCGCCCGGAATGTTCCCCAGCAGGGCTTTAAATCAGTCCATGGTTACAGGCCACATCTGTGGAGAGGCGAGGCTGCGATATCTGAATGTACTTTTTAACACGATCCTACAAAGGTCACAATATCATGGAGAGAATCGTAAGTAATTGAAGTTCACTAAAAGTAAAAGTACACGCAAAGTACTTTTTTATCTGGTCGTTTACGTGACATCGGTATTTTTTCAGTGTCTTGTGAAAGAAAGTTAAAAAAAAAGAATAATACAATAATCGTAACACTCAAATGATATTGTGACATTTGAAGACTAAAAAACGGTTCATTTCGAGTGAATAAAGAAAATCACAAATAAAATTAAGCTTTTTCATTTAAAAAAACTGTGCGTTTCTGTCGGACGGACGACTTTGTGTTAATGAGATACAGTTAGTTTGTTGCAATATCAATAATTGCGATACATTTAATTTTTGCGATACATTTCGATTGTCACGATATCAATTACTGCGATACATTTCAGTTGTTGAGATATCGATTACTGCGATACATTTCAGTTGTTGAGATATCGATTACTGCGATACATTTCAGTTGTTGAGATATCGATTACTGCGATACATTTCAGTTGTTGAGATATCGATTACTGCGATACATTTCAGTTGTTGCGATATCGATTACTGCGATACATTTCAGTTGTTGCGATATCGATTACTGCGATACATTTCAGTTGTTGAGATATCGATTATTGCGATACATTTCGTTTGTCGCGATATCGATTTTTGCGATACATTTCGTTTGTCACGATATCGATTATTGCGATACATTTCGATTGTCGCGATATCGATTACTGCGATACATTTCGATTGTCGCGATATCGATTACTGCGATACATTTCGTTTGTCGCGATATCGATTTTTGCGATACATTTCGATTGTCGCGATATCGATTACTGCGATACATTTCGTTTGTCGCGATATCGATTTTTGCGATACATTTCGATTGTCGTGATATTGATTTTTGCGATACATTTCGATTGTCGCGATATCGATCACTGCGATTCATTTCGATTGTCGCGCTATCGATCACTGCGATACATTTTGTTTGTCGCGATATCGATCACTGCGATACATTTTGTTTGTCGCGATATCGATCACTGCGATACATTTCGATTGTCGCGATATCGATTACTGCGATACATTTCGTTTGTCGCGATATCGATTTTTGCGATACATTTCGATAGTCACAATATCGATCACTGCGATACATTTCGATTGTCGCGATATCGATCACTGCGATACATTTTGATTGTCGCGATATCGATTACTGCGATACATTTCGTTTGTCGCGATATCGATTTTTGCGATACATTTCGATAGTCACGATATCGATCACTGCGATACATTTCGATTGTCGCGATATCGATCACTGCGTCACGTTCCGATCCAAACACGTCCGCGGGCAACGGGAGAACGCGCAAAAACCTGGGGACTCGGACTTCCCCGGAGCCGCCCGATCACAAAGACATTCAAACTCCTCGACAATCGGCCGCAGGAAGTCGCTAAGCGCGGTCGCCGGGGCAACGCACGACACTGACCGTTGTAACTTCATCTTCGCGGCTTGTCATTCGAGCTGCTTCGGCCGAAACAAAGCGAGCCCGGCGTCCTCTCGGAGCTTCTCTTAGCGACGCGAGCGACGCGAGCGCTGCGGCGTATCGTGTACGTCGGGGGCGGGGCAAAGTATCAATAAATGAGTGAATACGATAAAACAACTTGTGATAGATTCGATTATTGTGAGGAAGAACGAACAAAAAACGCTTTACCAACATCAGAACAGAACCAGAATTAAACTAAGACTAGGCTAGAACTAACCGGGTCTAAACCGGGACAAACTCAGAACCAAAAACGGGTCAAGATGGGTCAAAACAGATCAAAAACGGGCCAATGCGGGTCTAAAATGGTTCAAAATGGGTCAAAACGGGTCAAAGCAGACTTAAACCAGGACTAAACCAGGTCTAAACTAGCGCTAACACAGAATTAAACCAGAAAACACTAATACATTTTTGGCAGATGGGTCGTGGGCCGAATTAAGTCGCTCGGCGGGCCGCATCCAGCCCGCGGGCCTGATGTTGCCTGGTTTTGATCATTTTCCGTTTTTTCCCTCCACTTTTGTTCATCTTTGTCTGGAGGAAGCGAATGGCCTTTGATGCATTTCCTCCTTTAGAGCGCGTCCTGCAGCTCCATTGAAATGCATGTGGTGCTCTCTTTAGTCTACAACACCTCTCCTCTTCCCTCTCTTCTCCTCCCTCTTCCCTCTCTTCTCCTCCCTCTTCCCTCTCTTCTCCTCCCTCTTCCCTCTCTTCTCCTCTCCTCTTCCCTCTCTTCTCCTCTCCTCTTCCCTCTCTTCTCTTCTCCTCCCTCTTCCCTCTCTTTCCCTCCCTCTTCCCTCTCTTTCCCTCCCTCTTCCCTCTCTTCTCCTCCCTCTTCCCTCTCTTCTCCTCCCTCTTCCCTCTCTTCTCCTCTCCTCTTCCCTCTCTTCTCCTCCCTCTTCCCTCTCTTCTCCTCTCCTCTTCCCTCTCTTCTCTTCTCCTCCCTCTTCCCTCTCTTTCCCTCCCTCTTCCCTCTCTTTCCCTCCCTCTTCCCTCTCTTCTCTTCTCCTCCCTCTTCCCTCTCTTTCCCTCCCTCTTCCCTCTCTTTCCCTCCCTCTTCCCTCTCTTCTCCTCCCTCTTCCCTCTCTTCTTCTCTCCTCTTCCCTCTCTTCTCCTCCCTCTTCCCTCTCTTCTCCTCCCTCTTCCCTCTCTTCTCCTCCTTCTTCCCTCTCTTCTCCTCTCCTCTTCCCTCTCTTCTCCTCCCTCTTCCCTCTCTTCTCCTCCGTCTTCCCTCTCTTCTCCTCTCCTCTTCCCTCTCTTCTCCTCTCCTCTTCCCTCTCTTTCCCTCCCTCTTCCCTCTCTTCTCCTCCCTCTTCCCTCTCTTTCCCTCCCTCTTCCCTCTCTTCTCCTCCCTCTTCCCTCTCTTCTCCTCCCTCTTCCCTCTCTTCTCCTCCCTCTTCCCTCTCTTTTCCTCCCTCTTCCCTCTCTTCTTCTCTCCTCTTCCCTCTCTTCTCCTCTCCTCTTCCCTCTCTTCTCCTCCCTCTTCCCTCTCTTCTCCTCCCTCTTCCCTCTCTTTTCCTCCCTCTTCCCTCTCTTCTCCTCCCTCTTCCCTCTCTTCTCCTCTCCTCTTCCCTCTCTTCTCCTCCCTCTTCCCTCTCTTTTCCTCTCCTCTTCCCTCTCTTCTCCTCTCCTCTTCCCTCTCTTTTCCTCTCCTCTACCCTCTCTTCTCCTCTCCTCTTCCCTCTCTTTTCCTCTCCTCTTCCCTCTCTTCTCCTCTCCTCTTCCCTCTCTTTTCCTCTCCTCTTCCCTCTCTTCTCCTCCCTCTTCCCTCTCTTCTTCTCTCCTCTTCCCTCTCTTCTCCTCTCCTCTTCCCTCTCTTCTCCTCCCTCTTCCCTCTCTTTTCCTCTCCTCTTCCCTCTCTTCTCCTCCCTCTTCCCTCTCTTCTTCTCTCCTCTTCCCTCTCTTCTCCTCTCCTCTTCCCTCTCTTCTCCTCCCTCTTCCCTCTCTTCTCCTCCCTCTTCCCTCTCTTTTCCTCCCTCTTCCCTCTCTTCTCCTCCCTCTTCCCTCTCTTTTCCTCTCCTCTTCCCTCTCTTTTCCTCTCCTCTTCCCTCTCTTTTCCTCTCCTCTTCCCTCTCTTCTCCTCTCCTCTTCCCTCTCTTCTCCTCCCTCTTCCCTCTCTTTTCCTCTCCTCTTCCCTCTCTTCTCCTCTCCTCTTCCCTCTCTTCTCCTCTCCTCTTCCCTCTCTTTTCCTCTCCTCTTCCCTCTCTTCTCCTCTCCTCTTCCCTCTCTTCTCTTTTCCTCTCCTCTTCCCTCTCTTTTCCTCTCCTCTTCCCTCTCTTCTCCTCTCCTCTTCCCTCTCTTCTCCTCCCTCTTCCCTCTCTTTTCCTCCCGGTTCATCCCAGGACACGGTGCCATCTCCCTTCGTTTGGCTGCTAAACTCGGCGTCGCTCGTCAGATGCGAGCGAGGAGATAATTAAACGTGTTTGTGAGTTTGCGCGTGTGACTGTGTGAGCCGTCTCCAGGGCAACGGCGCGGCGACAGAAACACCAGCTACAACGGGAAGGATTCAGTGACCGTTTACATACTCGAGTCGCCTCGTGTTTGAATCATGAAGCTGCTGATGTCACTCTTTACGGCGCCGCGATCTGGTTTAGGAAACAATACGTGAAATTATATATATATATCGAAATGTATGTGCAAATATCGTGGAGGTTGTTTTTGAAGATTTAAATAGCGAGTACCGTATTTTCCGGAGTATAAGTCGCACCAGCCAAAAAATACATAATAGAAAAGAAAAAAACATATATAAGTTGTGAAAATAACAAATAATATCACATATAAGTCGCTCTGGAGTATAAGTATAAAAGTATTTAAGTATAAGTGCAAGTATAAGTCGCATCCGGCCAAAACTATGAAAAAAGGTGCGACTTATAGTCCAGAAAATACGGTATATTGTTTAGAGTAAAAGAAAATGCTACAAAACGAGCAGATTAAAAGCACAAAAAAAAGAAAAATATCATGTTGCAAACTTTAAAATAAAATAAGACTGTAAGATGATATTTTTACACTTTTGTGATTCATATTAAGCACATTTCACATTTATCTGATAATTAAACCTCAACGAACACGTTTAAAGACATATTTTGACTCATTCCTGTTGCATTGACGTGACACCGTCCGACTGTGGTTACCGGGATACTCCAGAAAACACACAGACATCAGCTCTGTGCCGGGTTTGTGGAGCGGAGTCCCACATTTCTAAGTCAAGTTGATGACAAACCTATCGTAGAAAGGCTTTAAAAATGACCCAAACCCACAGATGATGGAGCAAACTCCACTGGGAGAACGCCCGGAACACATCCAGGGTACAAACATTTGCGTTCCGTTATCCAGGACACAGTAAAAGTGTCACCGGCGAGACAAACGCCGCGTCCCGCTCCACTCCTCTCCTCCGCTATTTTTAAACAACTGTCTTTTTTCCTTTCTCGTCTTTCCCCTCGACCTTCTCCAACATGCCAAAGATTCCTGAGCGTCCGGAAAGGCCTTCGCTGCACGACGAGTCCACAGCTGCTGACGGGAACGGGAACGGGATCTCACCGGGTTTACGAGAGGTCCGCAAAACGCTCGGACGATGAATCCCCGAGCAAGCGAAACGTAGGAACGCAAAATCAGACGAGAAACTAAAGTGATCGGGCGAGTTTTAGTCCCAAACAAAAGCGAGAACAAATGACAGACTTTGTGCAGATGCTTTTAGAGGGGAATGTAAAACAGAACAGAGCTGTGAACAGAAGAGCACTGGGGCCTTATGGGTCCTGGGTTTGGGTCCTGGGTTTGGGTCATGGTTTGGGTCCTGAGTTTGGGTCATGGGTTTGGGTCATGGGTTTGGGTCATGGTTTGGGTCCTGAGTTTGGGTCATGGGTTTGGGTCATGGGTTTGGGTCAGGGGTCCATGTTTGTTCCATGTTTGTTCCATGTTTAGTCCATGTTTAGTCCATGTTTAGTCCATATTTAGTCCATGTTTAGTCCATGTTTAGTCCATGTTTAGTCCATGTTTAGTCCATGTTTAGTCCATATTTAGTCCATGTTTAGTCCATGTTTAGTCCATGTTTAGTCCATATTTAGTCCATGTTTAGTCCATGTTTAGTCCATGTTTAGTCCATTTTTAGTCCATATTTAGTCCATGTTTAGTCCATGTTTAGTCCATGTTTAGTCCATTTTTAGTCCATGTTTAGTCCATGTTTAGTCCATGTTTAGTCCATGTTTAGTCCATGTTTAGTCCATGTTTAGTCCATATTTAGTCCATGTTTAGTCCATGTTTAGTCCATGTTTAGTCCATATTTAGTCCATGTTTAGTCCATGTTTAGTCCATGTTTAGTCCATTTTTAGTCCATATTTAGTCCATGTTTAGTCCATGTTTAGTCCATGTTTAGTCCATTTTTAGTCCATGTTTAGTCCATGTTTAGTCCATGTTTAGTCCATGTTTAGTCCAGGATTAGTCCATGTTTAGTCCATATTTAGTCCATGTTTAGTCCATGTTTAGTCCATGTTTAGTCCATGTTTAGTCCATTTTTAGTCCATATTTAGTCCATGTTTAGTCCATGTTTAGTCCAGGATTAGTCCAGGATTAATCCATTTTTAGTCCATTTTTAGACCATGTTTAGTCCATGTTTAGTCCATGTTTAGTCCATTTTTAGTCCATGTTTTGTCCATCTTTAGTCCAGGTTTAGTCCATTTTTAGTCCATTTTTAGTCCATGTTTAGTCCAGGATTAGTCCAGGATTAATCCATTTTAGTCCATTTTTAGACCATGTTTAGTCCATGTTTAGTCCATTTTTAGTCCATGTTTAGTCCATGTTTAGTCCAGGATTAGTCCAGGATTAGTCCATGTTTAGTCCATGTTTAGTCCATGTTTAGTCCATCTTTAGTCCTGGTCTTGTTTAGTGGTTTATTACAGTGCTATTACAATGTACAGTGGTTTATTCCTGCTTCTTAAGTCATATTCTAGATAAGATGATAAGTTTCATCATCACTTGCTCAGTCTGGTTTTCAACCACTCACACTTTGATCATGTGACCGGCCCCTCAACGATGCGTGAGGCGTTCAAGGTCCTAAGTCTGCGTCCGGCCAATCCGCAGCGCTCTCGCCGATGTTGCTCAACGCGGCTCCAAAGGTCGGCGGTTTAAGCGAACGTCGACAAAACACAGTCTTTGACTTTTGACCTTGGCTGGACTTTGGTCTCGCGAGTTCAGACCGGGAAAAAAAAGAAGCAAAAAACCTGCCAGAAATCGCCAAGCTGCATTTCCAAATCAACTTGTTAAAGGAAAAGACCCCAAACCGAGAAACATATCAGACAAAACATAAACATACTTATTCTAAGCCGCAATATATATATTTAACTGGGCATTTGTGGCCACAGGGGCAAGATGTGGCCCTCGGCATGTTTTAATCTGGCCCCTAGAAAGATTTTAGTTTCTATTGTTTAACTGTCTGTAACTTCTGTCTGCACTTGTGTCCTTAATAAAGACGAGATAAATGATAGAATAGCCTATATTTGACAGAAAAGTTATATTTTATTTGACATTTGATATTTGATATATATATATATATTTTTTTTTTGTCAAACACCAATGATGGCGGGCCGGCCCTCCGCTACTTGCCTGGATTTGAATATGGCCCTTGGAGGAAAATAATTGCCCACCCCTGATATAAAGCAAGGTATTATGGGTAATCTAGTAAATCCTGGTTAAGACCTCAATACAACTTTCAAAACCAAACTAAATTAAATCAAATCTGTAGCAAAGACATGTAACTCGCTAGTACTTTAGACCAATGGTTCCCAACCGTATTTGTGTTTTGCGTACTTCCTTACTGTAGTACAAATATATTTGTATACGAGTATACTGTCAATAGGTGTCCAAAGCATGCAATGATGTAAAAAAAATACTACAAAAGGACATTTCTTCTTCGATTATGAGAATTCTGACGCCGACTGTTCCGTGTCACTGCTCTGTGGACGTCACCATGGCGACGGGTAAACAAATGCCTAACTGCCGTGATTGAACTCTCGTCACGTAAAGAAAACACAGAAGTAACTAATAGTCAGTGATTCACAGACAGATCCACAGGTGAACTTTTTCAGATTGTGGGCGTGGCATAGACTCGATAGGTCCATTTCGCATTCTTTCTTGTGCGGTCGGGTACCTCTGGTTGGGAAACACTCAAAAAACGTTCTGAAATACATGCGATTCTTGTATTGTACAGTCCAAGATATGGAACGCGACTTTCCGCCGGCGCCTCGACTCGACACGGGCAAGTCCAGTTCGGGCGCGGATCCATGTCGGACCGAAATACGCCGGCCTTGACCTCCGACCCCGCGGTTGACCCGGGTTTTTACTGCCGGAGTCATGTGCCACCGACCCAACTGGTCCGGAACGCCCCAATACGGCGTCGGGGGGGGGGGGGACGTACCAGGGAAATACCAGGAACGCACTTGACGGTCCGTGGCAGCTGGTCCGAGAAGGAGGCTCAAGGGCACCGGACACGGGGAGAACATGCAACGTGCCGCCGTGTTCCGTTTCAAATCCACGACCACACAAGGGCAAAGACTGAATCCCGTCCATAAAAACACCATGTAAACTCTTACGATATCGAGGAAAGAATACTACGGGAAAGGGTCATTCTCGAAAAACAAATTTAGTCACATTAATGGTGTTTTTTGCAACGACACTCGCTCAGAATCAGTGCTGATGCTAGTTTCCGATGGCGGATTCTGAAGATTAGCGTCGGGTTCTCGTGAATGAGACAAAGTGATGGAGAGAACACGCAGAAGAAAGTCTGCGGATCGGAGAGTTCGAGAGTTTAATGTGTAAATGAGAAAATGTTATCACACGGACAACGACGCATGATGACAGGAACAGAGGGAGGAGAGGAGGAGGGAGGGAGGAGAGGAGGAGAGGAGGAGGGAGGGAAGGGAGGAGAAGAGGGAGGGAGGAGAGGAGGAGGGAGGGAGGGAGGAGAGGAGGAGGGAGGGAAGGGAGGAGAAGAGGGAGGAGAGGAGGAGGGAGGGAGGAGAGGAGGAGAGGAGGAGGGAGGGAAGGGAGGAGAAGAGGGAGGGAGGAGAGGAGGAGGGAGGGAGGGAGGAGAGGAGGAGGGAGGGAAGGGAGGAGAAGAGGGAGGAGGGGAGGAGGGAGGGAAGGGAGGAGAAGAGGGAGGGAGGAGAGGAGGAGGGAGGGAGGGAGGAGAGGAGGAGGGAGGGAAGGGAGGAGAAGAGGGAGGAGAGGAGGAGGGAGGGAGGGAGGAGAGGAGGAGGGAGGGAAGGGAGGAGAAGAGGGAGGAGAGGAGGAGGGAGGGAGGAGAGGAGGAGAGGAGGAGGGAGGGAAGGGAGGAGAAGAGGGAGGGAGGAGAGGAGGAGGGAGGGAGGGAGGAGAGGAGGAGGGAGGGAAGGGAGGAGAAGAGGGAGGAGGGGAGGAGGGAGGGAAGGGAGAAGAAGAGGGAGAGAGGGAGGAGAGGAGGAGGGAAGGAAGGGAGGAGAAGAGGGAGGGAGGAGAGGAGGAGGGAGGGAGGGAGGAGAGGAGGAGGGAGGGAAGGGAGGAGAAGAGGGAGGAGAGGAGTAGGGAGGGAGGAGAGGAGGAGAGGAGGAGGGAGGGAAGGGAGGAGAAGAGGGAGGGAGGAGAGGAGGAGGGAGGGAGGGAGGAGAGGAGGAGGGAGGGAAGGGAGGAGAAGAGGGAGGAGAGGAGGAGGGTGGGAGGAGAGGAGGAGAGGAGGAGGGAGGGAAGGGAGGAGAAGAGGGAGGGAGGAGAGGAGGAGGGAGGGAGGGAGGAGAGGAGGAGGGAGGGAAGGGAGGAGAAGAGGGAGGAGGGGAGGAGGGAGGGAAGGGAGAAGAAGAGGGAGAGAGGGAGGAGAGGAGGAGGGAGGGAGGAGAGGAGGAGGGAAGGAAGGGAGGAGAAGAGGGAGGGAGGAGAGGAGGAGGGAGGGAGGGAGGAGAGGAGGAGGGAGGGAAGGGAGGAGAAGAGGGAGGAGAGGAGGAGGGAGGGAGGAGAGGAGGAGAGGAGGAGGGAGGGAAGGGAGGAGAAGAGGGAGGGAGGAGAGGAGGAGGGAGGGAGGGAGGAGAGGAGGAGGGAGGGAAGGGAGAAGAAGAGGGAGAGAGGGAGGAGAGGAGGAGGGAGGGAGGAGAGGAGGAGGGAAGGAAGGGAGGAGAAGAGGGAGAGAGGGAGGAGAGGAGGAGGGAGGGAAGAGAGGAGAAGAGGGAGAGAGGGAGGAGAGGAGGAGGGAGGGAGGGAGGAGAGGAGGAGGGAGGGAAGAGAGGAGAAGAGGGAGAGAGGGAGGAGAGGAGGAGGGAGGGAGGAGAGGAGGAAGGAGGGAAGGGAGGAGAAGAGGGAGAGAGGGAGGAGAGGAGGAGGGAGGAGAGGAGGAGGGAGGGAAGGGAGGAGAAGAAGGAGAGAGGGAGGAGAGGAGGAGGGAGGGAAGGGAGGAGAAGAGGGAGGAGAGGAGGAGGGAGGGAAGGGAGAAGAAGAGGGAGAGAGGGAGAGGAGGAGGGAGGGAAGGGAGAAGAAGAGGGAGAGAGGGAGGAGAGGAGGAGGGAGGGAGGAGAGGAAGAGGGAGGGAGGAGAGGAGGAGGGAGGGAGGAGAGGAGGAGAGGAGGAGGGAGGGAAGGGAGGAGAAGAGGGAGGGAGGAGAGGAGGAGGGAGGGAGGGAGGAGAGGAGGAGGGAGGGAAGGGAGGAGAAGAGGGAGGAGAGGAGGATGGAGGGAGGAGAGGAGGAGAGGAGGAGGGAGGGAAGGGAGGAGAAGAGGGAGGGAGGAGAGGAGGAGGGAGGGAGGGAGGAGAGGAGGAGGGAGGGAAGGGAGGAGAAGAGGGAGGAGGGGAGGAGGGAGGGAAGGGAGAAGAAGTGGGAGAGAGGGAGGAGAGGAGGAGGGAGGGAGGAGAGGAGGAGGGAAGGAAGGGAGGAGAAGAGGGAGAGAGGGAGGAGAGGAGGAGGGAGGGAAGAGAGGAGAAGAGGGAGAGAGGGAGGAGAGGAGGAGGGAGGGAGGGAGGAGAGGAGGAGGGAGGGAAGAGAGGAGAAGAGGGAGAGAGGGAGGAGAGGAGGAGGGAGGGAGGAGAGGAGGAAGGAGGGAAGGGAGGAGAAGAGGGAGAGAGGGAGGAGAGGAGGAGGGAGGAGAGGAGGAGGGAGGGAAGGGAGGAGAAGAAGGAGAGAGGGAGGAGAGGAGGAGGGAGGGAAGGGAGGAGAAGAGGGAGGAGAGGAGGAGGGAGGGAAGGGAGAAGAAGAGGGAGAGAGGGAGAGGAGGAGGGAGGGAAGGGAGAAGAAGAGGGAGAGAGGGAGGAGAGGAGGAGGGAGGGAAGGGAGGAGAAGAGGGAGGAGAGGAGGAGGGAGGGAGGAGAGGAGGAGGGAGGAGAGGAGGAGGGAGGGAAGGGAGGAGAAGAATGAGAGAGGGAGGAGAGGAGGAGGGAGGGAAGGGAGGAGAAGAGGGAGGAGAGGAGGAGGGAGGGAGGAGAGGAGGAGGGAGGGAGGAGAGGAGGAGGGAGGGAGGAGAGGAGGGAAGAGCAGACAAAGACAAAGGGAGGAAAAAGGAGGGAGAGAAGGTGGAAAGGGAGAGAAACTAAGGAATCAATATGAGAGAGAGAATCGAGCGAGGATGGGGAAAAAGTAGGTGAGAGAAGGAGAGAAAGAAAGGAGAATGGAAGGAGGAGGAGGCAGACGACCATATAAGGCAGAAACAAAGACCAGGCTGAACTCTGGACTGCGACCTCTGACCCCAAGACCAGCTCAGCTGGAAATAAAATGAGAAGTCAAACTGTTTCAACTGGACGTGCGTTACAAAACCGCAAGGGATCGTGTCAAAATAGGTTGAAGCTAAAAATTAAAAAATGTTTTAGTCTCTCTCTGTTTTTTTTGCATTTCAAAACTTTACTGCAACAATGATGTATTGAAGCTTTTAAAGCAAAAAAAAAAAGAAATGGAGGTTCAACCCCCCCAAACAAAAAATATTTAGTCTTTTTCAGCTTCAACCTATTTTGAGATGATCCCTAAGGAGAAGTCAAGAAGTCGTCGAGATGCGAAATGTTCATGTTGGAATTTCAAACGCTAAAATTAAAACAAAAAAATACAAAAACACATCTACCGACAAAATAATCGCGAAAAATATGAATTTGAGTCATAGTTTGAATGTTTTTACGTTGACTTAAATACAGTTTTGGCAGCTGTAATTGCTGTACTTGTAACCGAGTACTTTTACTTGCGTACACAGTCGCAGTACTCTGTCCAGTAAACCACAGTGTTAGCATGTAGCCGCAGTCCATTTCCCCCTCTCCTTCAGTTTGATCCACTGCTCTGAGCTCAAGGACGGAGCTGATTGCACCGCCCCCGCCCGTCGCCGTCCCCCCCGCCGTCCCCCCGACACACAAGAGTGATGGAGTCATGTGACCGAATCAGGCACGACCGACGCACCCGAAGCACCACCTGCAGCATATCTATCAGCAATTACGACGCCATAACTCCGCCTCCTACAACCGCGCTCGACACGCAAGCGATTTATGGACCCAGAGAGTCGGAATTCGCCAAATAACGAGAGAACCGGCCCCGATCGCAATCAACCGCCCTCGTAATTGAAAAAAGGTCATTTACGTCCCGTCGGAAGCGAGACAGGTGCCAGTTAAGGGTGACGCTTCGATGATCGAGGTTTGGAAGACGCCGATCGGACGAGTTCAGGGGCAAGAACCGGCGCCTCTCGTCCGGAACGCAATTTAACGGACCAATAATCCCGGTGCATTGTCGCGTAAAAGGGAAATTCCAACAGCTTTACTTTCCTTTTCGCAACCCTCGCCTTGAAACGAAAAGCCCTAATCTCGTTGCGCTTTCAGAACGCCGCTCAATACAGGTTTTTGTTGCTGTAATGATCTTAAAACTTGGGCAAGAAAATCTCTCCGGCGGGACGTTTCAGTCGGGCACATGTCGAAACTCAAAGTGGATTGGTCCATTTGACTGATTGCGAGAGCGTTTTCTGATTGGGGACGTACGTAAAGTGGATTCCAGTTGGTCTCGTCGCCGGGGGTGATTTTGTTTTTTTTTGGAGGTCGAACTTGAAAGCAACGTATTCAAACATTGCGTATCTTGTGTTTGTCTGGGACTTTGTTTTTTTTGCCTGGCAGGTCACTTTGAGAACTCTAATCGCATCTGCGCGACCTTCACACGACCTTTACACGCCGGGGACGTTTGCCGCGCTGGGGGGATCTGGAAACGGAGAAGCTGGCGTTGGGATTCATGAGTAGAAGCTAAAACGAAGCAAAATGAAGCAATGTCTGAACAACACTCAAGGCATGAACAAAGGTTTGAGAAAGACTAAACCGGGACTAAATCATCTTAACCAGCAATCCAGGGTCTTGACCAGGACCAATCAAACCAGGGCTAAAGAAGATCTGAACTAACCAAACCAGGGCTAAAGAAGATCTGAACTAACCAAACCAGGGCTAAACAAGATCTGAACTAACGAAGCATGAAACTAGCCAGAACTAAACCGTGAACCAGGACAAAACCAATCAAGGACCAATCGAAGCTCGACCAGGATTAAAATAGGTCTTGATTAAGACAAATTCAGGTAAAATTTTGTCTAAACAAAGTGACTTAATTAACTAAACCAGGGCTAAACCAGGTCTAAACCAGGACTAAACCAGGACTAAACCAGCTCTAAACCGGGACTAAACCAGGACTAAACCAGGTCTAAACCAGGACTAAACCAGGACTAAACCAGGACTAAACCAGGTCTAAACCAGGACTAAACCAGGACTAAACAAGGTCTAAACCAGGACTAAACCAGGACTAAACCAGGACTAAACCAGCTCTAAACCAGCACTAAACCAGGACTAAACCAGCTCTAAACCAGGACTAAACCAGGACTAAACCAGGACTAAACCAGCTCTAAACCAGCTCTAAACCGGGACTAAACCAGGACTAAACCAGGACTAAACCACGTCTAATCCAGGACTAAACCAAGACTAAATGTGGTCAACCCAGGAGATAACCAAGCCTGAACCAGTAAGACCAAACTAAACCAGGCCTAAACCAGGACTAAACCAGGCCTAAACCAGGTCTAAACCAGGTCTAAACCAGGTCTATTATGACATAACATCAGTAACACATGATGCACTTGGAGTCCAGGTTTTTGAAGGATTAAGCTCTTCATTTATAAGGATAATACTCCATAGAAACAGGAAATCAAAGTAAACTAGTTTCCAAAGTCTAAAGTTCATTGAAAGAAAGTTCCTACAACCGACCATTCATCTGCTCCCGCCCTACACGTGCCCACTCTCCTTCGCACAAGTAGGGCAGTGTACGAGTCACAGTCGGCACACATACACTTATCACTGTGACGGCCGGTGGGTTGGGACTCAAAATAAAGGGCACATATTGAAACAAAGGGCTGTAGGTGGCGTGAAGGTCGTTCCGCCATTGCGAACGGAGCCGGGGGCGTGAACGCACAAGGTCCCGCGCTACACGGGACTTTACTGCGGGCGATTTACCGCCGGCGATTCACGAGCGAACCGCTAGAACGCGCCTGACTGGTTTTCTGCGCTGGCATCACTGGGAACAGACCAAAAACCAGCTCATGAAATACAGGGTGAAATACAAGCGTTTGTTTCATGGTATTTTACACCGGAACTAACCACTAAAATACTGTGATTTAAACATCTACATCTGCATTCAGCTGACGTAGCACTATTTTAGATTTATTTTGTCTTTGTTTATACACAATCCCCTGGGGATTTAGTCTTGGGGTTTAAGTCTTGGGGATTTAGTCTCAGGGTTTTAGTCTTGGGGATTTAGTCTCAGGGTTTTAGTCTTGGGGTTTAGGTCTTGGGGTTTATGTATTGGGGTTAAGTCTTGGGTTTTAGCCTTGGGGTTTTAGTCTTGGTTTAAGTCTTGGGGTTTGAGTCTTGGGGTTTTAGTCTTGGGGTTTTAGTCTGGGGTTTATGTCTTGGGGTTTGAGTCTTTGGTTTAAGTCTTGGGGTTTTAGTCTTAGGTTTAAGTCTTGGGATTTTAGTCTAAGGGTTTAAGTCTTGGGGTTTAGGCCTTTTGGTTTTAGTCTTGGATTTTTCGTCTTGCAGTTTAAGTCTTGGGGTTTAAGTCTTGGGGTTTAAGTCTTGGGATTTATGTCATGGGGTTTAAACCTTTCAGTTTAAGTCTTGAGGTTTAAGTCTTGGGGTTTAAACCTTGCAGTTTGAGTCTTGGGGCTTAAGTCTAGGGGTTTAGTCCTCAGTTTAAGTCTTGGGGTTTAAACCTTGCAGTTTGAGTCTTGGGGTTTAAGTCTTGGGGTTTAGTCCTCAGTTAAAGTCCTGGTTCAGTCCTTTTCATTAATATTCCATGTATTAAATCCCTGTTTCAATAAACCTTTCATATATTAAATATTCCATGATTTTCCATTAAATCTAATTGAAACGTGAAACGAGCTACAATTCCACCTCTGTATTCCAGCATCAAACCGACTCAACCATAAGTCATTTCACTGGACCAATCACGCGCTCCCGGCTCCATGGATTCACGGCGCTGGTTTCACTGGGAACGCACCAGTCGTTAACCCAGGGCCACATCCAGGGCCACGCCCGCATCAACCGCACGGAATAAACCACATTTGTCACATGGCGCGCTCGCAAATAAACGCAATTTTTCTGCTCAGAGGAAAACCCGATTCAATTTCTCCCTCTCCAGCAAAAGCCATTATTTATTTTGTCGGCCTTGACGAGCGGAGACGGGAATCGTGCGGCCGCTTCTCCCGCTGAACATATGCAAATGGAACGGCACAAAAGCCGATATAAATGCATAATAAGTTGACACAAGATGATGAAAAGCAATTAGGCTTTTGGCAAAGACAATGCATAATTTAACAAACCGTCAAATTACGACAAAAACGTCGGCCGTTATCAAAGAAATCCAACAGGTCAGTGATATTACACCTGCAAATGAGTGTTTTTGGACTTAAGTTATCCTGGACTCGAAGGTGGAAAGTACCGTATTTTCCGGACTATAAGTGGCACCTTTTTTCATAGTAAATACTTAAAAACTACTCCAGTGCGACTTTTATGTGATATTATGTGTTATTTTCACACTTGCAACTGCATTTCATACTCCAGTGCAACTTATACATGTTTTTTTCTTCTCTATTATGCATTTTTTGGCTGGTGCGACTTATACTCCAATGCGACTTATATATGTTTTTTTTCTTCTCTATTATGCATTTTTTGGCTGGTGCGACTTATACTATAACCCTAACCTGGAAAATACAGTAAAAACAAATACTCACGTGACTGTAATTGAGTAAATTTTGTACACGTTTGTAATAAAGTTTATAACTGTAGCCACTGCGTTTCCAGCTTTGATTGACTCAGAGAGAACGAGCTGAATTGCAGTTTAAATTTACTTAATTCAGACTTGCGCCATCGTCAAAGCTAAACCGACTTGCGCAAGACGTCCGTCACTTTTATTTCAAGTTGCGCGACGGTGACAAAAAAGAAATCGGACAGAAAAGTGGGAAAAACATGTCAGGAAATGTCTTCGTTGAGGTTTAGGTACAAACACAAAGGTGAAATGAGTGCAAAATGAGCCACAAAAGCGCAGAAATATCAGAAATATCACTTTATAACATCGTTTGGCGGTGTTTTTTACCATAAACAGTATAATCAACATTCAAATATTCAAAACTACATTATTATACTTTGATCCTCTGCCCACATCTACTATGATTACTTTGATTGCTCACTAACGCTGCAGTATTCAGGCGGAGACAGTGTTGACTGACATTGCAATCGTCAAACTACAGTAATAATAGTGATTGTTGTCGATAAAGTTACGACATTCAAACTCTCCGACCAAAACAACAGAAACGCCGACACGAGATCCGCTGACAGAATCGTTATTATTCCGAGTGCGTGGGATTTTCAGAAATGTCAAGCCGCGGTGCAATTTGTCCGTCTCGCGCTCGGCGGCGGCGAGAGGGAGCGATTAAGGGCGCGTTTGAGTGCGCGCGTGTCTCTGTCGGCGCGTGGGGGCGGGTCTTCTGCGGCGGGGCGTCCGAGTCACCGCGGCGACGCTTCCGCTCAACGGCGAGAGGGAACGCGCAGATTTGAATCGGTCGCGAGACGAGTGTTGTGCCCGTTACATCGCGGCGTTGGACGATGTTTACTCTCTCGAATTATTCAAATCAATATAATGTTCTTTATTTTTTTTTTTATTTTTTTTTTCGTGTTTTTGTGTGTATTTTTTTCTGTGTATTTTTCTGTGTATTTTTCTGTGCATTTTTTTCAGTGTATTTTTTTGTGTATTTTTTGTGTGTATTTTTTTGTGTATATTTTTTCTGTGTATTTTTTTCTTTGTACTTTTTTCTGCGTATTTCTTCTGTGGGTTTTTTTCTGTGTTTTTTTTTCTGCGTTTTTTTTCTGTGTATTTTATTCAGTGTATTTTTTTTCAGTGTTTTTTTCTGTATTTTTCTGTATTTTGTATTCTTTTAAAAAAAATAACAATTATTACTATTATTATTGTACAAAACGAATCTGAAAACAGAGTCCAGGTGACTTGTTGTTACCAATAACGAATAACATCACATATAAGTCGCACCCTGGGCAAAACTATGAAAAACTTATAGTCCAGAAAATACGGTACTCGCGGTAGTACATTCTTGATCTTCAAACGTGTACGCGGCATCGGTCGTCGCTAATTGAGCCGTTCCGTAGCACATTTCTGACTCTGGTTTTGGCTCCGAAGCGTAAACTGAGCTTTGGCCACTCCCACGAGGGCAAACCCACTCATCCGGTTAATTTGGATAAACCGTGGCCTCGTTATGAGCCGACTGTTCGGGAGGTTTTGGCGCAGCTTCAGCTCGCTGCTAAACGTGTCCGGTGTTATTATCATCATCCGCGCGCTCGGGATCGTCTGGAAGGCCAAGGTCAGCGGCGCTCGCATCAAAAAGCACTATTTAACCAGGGCGAAATGAGCAAATGGAGATGGTTCTTAGAGTTATTCAGAGACATATTGAGTCTCTGTGAGGTCTTATTCTGTATGAAACATGTTCCCTTTGGACTTTAAAGCTCTAAAAACATGTTCTGGGGGTTAGCAGTTCAGATTCCAGGCTTTTCACCATTTGTTGTTTCGATGGTGTAAATATAATCGTGATCATGAGTGCAGTACTTTTGAAGAAGTCTTTACTGCTCACTAAACGTATTTATTTATTTTAATGGTATCTATGTATTTATTTTAATTGTATTTATTTATATATTTTAATTGTATTGATGTGATTATTTTAATTGTATTTATGTATATATTTTAATTGTATTTATGTATTTATTTTAATTGTACTTATGTATATATTTTAATTGTATTTATGTATTTATTTTAATTGTACTTATGTATATATTTTAATTGTATTTATGTATTTATTTTAATTGTATTTATGTATATATTTTAATTGTATTTATGTATTTATTTTAATTGTATTTATGTATTTATTTTAATTGTATTTATGTATTTATTTTAATTGTATTTATGTATTTATTTTAATTGTATTTATGTATTTTTCAATTGGATTTGATTATTAAATTATTTATTTTTCATTTATTTTTCATTAATTTTTCATTTATTTTCCATTTATTGATTTAGTGACTGATTTATTTGAAGACGTAATCAAATCACGATTAATCAACACACGCTTAAGAAAAGATAAATGTTTTGGCCCCGCCCTTCTATTTTCATTGTACATTTGTGTCTATACTTTTTCTTTTGCCGCTTTCATTTACCATCCCGTCTTACACTGACCCAAGCCTTGTTGCATTTTGAACAAAATTATTATATTACGACAATTTAATCCCAAAATGCCACAAAAAAAACAAATATTACAACAATTTAACACCAAAAAGGCACAAACCGCAAAGAAAACTGGTCAAATACGACATACTCAGCTTTATTCATGAAGATAAACCGGTTCAGTCGCATCCTGCCGTGTAAAGGAAGGGCATCTGGGCCAAAAACAAACCAGGACAACAAACCGAGTTGTTTAAAACGACAAAAAGACGACGTTTAGAGCCCGTGTGACGTCCCTCGTGTTAAAGGACAATGAGCAGAGCATTAGTGTCCTCGACGTCCAGGAAAACGCCTCTCCAAAGAGAAGACGGGGAAAAGACGGAGACGTCGTAAAGAAAAGAGGTGAAGTGGCTAAGGGAGGAGAGGACAAGGGTCTAAAGAGGACAAAATGAGGACAGAAAGAGGACAAAATGAGGACAAAAAGGGGACGAAATGAGGACGAAAAGAAGACAAAATGAGGACCAAAAGAGGACGAAAAGAAGACGAAATGAGGATGAAAAGTGGACAAAACAAGAACAAAAAGAAGACAAAATGAGGACAGAAAGAGGACAAAAAAGGGGACCAAAGGGGGAAGAAATTAGGACAAAAAGGGGACGAAATGAGGACGAAAAGAAGACAAAATGAGGACGAAGAGAGGACAAAATGATGATGAAAAGAAGACGAAATGAGGATGAAAAGTGGACAAAACGAGGACAAAAAGAAGACAAAATGAGGACCAAAAGAGGACGAAAAGAAGACAAAATGAGGACAGAAAGAGGACAAAATGAGGACAAAAAGGGGACAAAAAGGGGACGAAATGAGGACGAAAAGAAGACAAAATGAGGACGAAGAGAGGACAAAATGAGGACCAAAAGAGGACGAAAAGAAGACGAAATGAGGATGAAAAGTGGACAAAACGAGAACAAAAAGAAGACAAAATGAGGACAAAAGGAGGACAAAATGAGGACAATTGAGGACAAAAAGAAGACCAAATTAAGACAAAAAGAGGACAAAATGAGATCTAAATTAGGATAAAAAGAGGACAAAATGAGGACAAAGAGAAGACAAAAAGAGCTCAAAAAGTAGCTTGAATCAGGTCGTGTGGTTCTCTAAAGCTTCACTGACACAGACGTGTTTCCATCTTTCATTTGTTCTGAACTCGCTCTTTTAAATCAGATTGTAGGAAACATTGAACAACAAACGCACAATTATGTGCAAAAAGTGCAAACAAAAGTCACATTAGGTCAAAATCTTCTTCATTAAACCAGGAAAGCAACAACAAAACATTACATCTTGGCAACTTTACGCCATTAAATGTCACAATAACGGCAAATTCTCTCTATATTTTAGACTTATGAGATAAACAAGTATAAAACACACACTTTTAACTCATGAAATAAATATTGAACGAGTCGTTTCCTCGAGCGCGCGTGAGCGTTTGATTCATAATTGTATTGATTCGAGTCATTAAAATGTGATTTAAAAAGTGCGGCGCGTCGATCGTTAGTTTCACCGTCTGACGAGGCGGAGACATCGAGCGCTAACGAAGGTGGATGTGATTAAAGAAGGAGGAGGAGGAGGAGGAGGAGGAGGAGGAGGAGGAGGAGGAGGAGGAGGAGAGAGGAGGAGGTGGAGGAGGAGGAGGAGGAGGAGGAGAGAGGAGGAGGTGGAGGTGGAGGAGGAGGAGGAGGTGGAGGAGGAAGAGGAGGAGGAGGAGGAGGAAGAGGAGGTAGAACATGCAAATCAATAATGACAAATAAAATTGAGGCACAGTAAGTCCAATAGTCAAGTCTCATTTAGTCCAAAATATATCAAATCTGTCAATTTTCTTTCTTTTTGAATAAATAAAATAAATAAAATAAATAAAATAAATAAAATAAATAAAATAAATAAAATAAATAAAATAAATACAATAAATACAATAAATACAATAAACACAATAAATACAATAAATAATGACAAATAAAAAGCACAGTAAGTCCAATAGTCAAGTCCAATTTAGTCCAAAGTTTATCAAATGTGTCCATTTTCAAATGTACTCAAATACTCTGAACGTCCCACACGGGTCCCGGGGTCCGTCCCGGGGTCCGTCCCGGGGTCCGTCCCGGGGTCCGTCCCGGGGTCCGTCTGAACCCCCCGCACACGTGAGCCGTTAACGAGGCCCCGCGGTACAATCTCCACGGCTAATATTTGCAGAGGGCCCTAATGAGGCGGCGTGAAGGTATAAAGCGGCCGCGTCGCCTCTGTTTGCGCAGCGGCTTTGACTCGACCGACACGGCAAAAAAAACAAACGTGACCGATCCCTTCTAACCCTAACCCGAGTTCTCCGGCGTTATCGCGTCGCCGCGGTGACAGATCCGCACACGTTCCCAGAGCACATTCACCGCACAAGAATGTTGCCTCTTACCCAGAGTGCCGCGGTGCGAGCTCGGCACGGACACGCCCCCGTTCAAAACAAACAGTGAAAGGACGGGCGTGTCCGCTTCAGTCAGGTGCACTGTCCTCCAAAGGTTAGTCAACAGAGACTCGATAGTATAAGTAAGTAGTTATAAGTGAGTAGTTATTATAGTAGAATAAGTTGTAGAGACAGTAATGTGCTTATTTTTAGTATAAGAAATCGTGTTCTGGACAAAACAGTCTCAAAAACGCATGTAAAATGACCTTTTTTATGACAATTATTATCAAAATGTGAAAAACATGTAAAAATAAAGTTCTGTTTTTCATCAGTATTACCGTATTTTCCGGACTATACGTTTTTTTCATAGTTTTGGCCGGGGAGCGACTTATATGTGATATTATTTGTTATTTTCACACTTGCAACTGTATTTCATCCTCCAGTGCGACTTATATATGTTTTTTTCTTCTCTATTATGCATCTTTTGGCTGGTGCGACTTATAGTGGGGAATACCGTACTCTTAATTCGTAAAAGTTCTCCAGGTAGAAGCCTTAAATGAACCTTTCTCTGGTTGATGACCTGTCGATGTACCGAAACAATCGTTAATCGAGCGAACGGAAAGGGTCGGGCCGGCTATCGACCTAGCGGTTAGCATCTTTTTCAGTCGTCACATGGGGAATTATTTCTAAAAATGTCCCTTTCGTGGTCGAATATCAACCTAAGCATTATCGTGAAATGTATCCTCCGCAAACGACCGACATCCACCTTCCAGCGTTAGCATCCACCTTCCAGCGTTAGCATCCACCTTCCAGCGTTAGCATCCACCTACCAACGCTAACTTCGGTTAAGTACAATGTCTATTCCGCGCTGGACCTTCACTCGCGGCGAGCTGCTGAATCCTGACTGATTTCTGCCGCAGACACGCCGCTTCCTCCGGTGAATCCCCGAAGATGCGGAAAGTGCGCTCTGAAGCTAGCGTGCCGAGCGTCGGCGCGAAAACCAGCCGGTGCTTTTGTCACGCGAGGTTCGGAACTAGGTCAACACGTGAGAAGAGAGGATGAGGGAGAGATGCAGGGAGCGGAGGAAGAGGAGGAAGAGGAGGAGAGAGAGGAGGAGGGGAAGGAGGAGGAGAAGGGAGAGATGCAGGGAGAGGAGGAGAGAGAGGAGGAGAAAGAAGAGAAGGAGGAGGAGGAGGGAGAGGAGGAGGAGGTAGAGAAAGAAGAGGAGAAGGAAGAGGAGGAAGAGAAGAAGGAAGAGAAGGAAGAGAAAGAGAAGGAGGAGGAGGAGGAGGAGGAGGGAGGAGAAGGGAGAGATGCAGGGAGAGGAGGAGAGAGAGGAGGAGAAAGAAGAGAAGGAGGAGGAGAAAGAAGAGAGGGAAAAGAAGGAGGAGAAAGAAGAGAAGGAAGAGATGCAGGGAGAGGAAGAAGGAGGACGAGGAAGAGAAGGAAGAGAAGGAGAAGGAGGAAGGAGAGGAGGAGAGGGAAGAGATGCGGGGAGAGGAGGAGGAGGAAGAGAAAGAAGAGAAAGAGAAGGAGGAGGAGGAGGAGGAGGAGAAAGAGAAGGAGGAGGAGGAAGAGAAGGAGGAAGAGAAGGAAGAGAAAGAGAAGGAGGAGGAAGAGAAGGAGGAAGAGAAGGAAGAGAAAGAGAAGGAGGAGGAGGAAGAGAAGGAGGAAGAGAAGGAAGAGAAAGAGGAGGAGGAGGAGGAGGAGGAGGAGGAGGAGGAGGAGGAGGAGGAGGAAGAGGAGGAAGAGAAGGAGGAAGAGAGGGAGGAAGAGAAGGATATGACTCAGGATTGGACACAGAGGTGAGGCTGGCGTTGCATTAGCGATGGAAAGTTACGGGGAAGTTGGATCGCTTGTGTCAACTTGCCTAATACGGGCGTAAATCTGGAAGAAAGGTTTGACTACCGTGTCCCAGCATGCACCTGGGACCTGCAGCGTGACCTACATACGGCTAATGAGTGTTGCAGCGTGGTTCACTTCACACCACTTCAAGTCCAGATTCAAATACACTTAAATACAATCAAATACAATAAACTTCAGATCCAGCACTAAAACGATGTGCCTCTTGTTCGCTCCCTGTGATTGGCTAAACCCGCCTGTCAATCAGGGGGCATCGCCTTCACAACGCTCCAGCCGTAACGCGGTGACGTCTGTTTGATGCTGTTCCTCCGCATTGAGAGTCATCTTATGTCAATGCATTATAATCCGTCACATCATATACATTCGACCTACACGCGACCCGCTCGTTACATAATAATCCTCCCCCGTTCACCCGCTGCGACTCCTAACCCGGGATAACAACGTAACACACGACGGGCCCCGGCGACGGGCCCCGTCAACGCACCCGGCGCAATAACTCAAACCCATTTAATAAATGGCCGCTCCGTAGGCGTCCTGGATGTAATAAACCTGAGATCCAGCTCGTAACGCGAGGATAATTCACACTAATGAACGTTCGGGAGCAAGTCGAGGACGGACGCGAAGACGAGGACGGGCGAGGAAGACGAGGACGGACGAGGAAGACGGACGTGAAGACGAGGCAGACGAGGACGGACGAGGATGGACGAGGAAGACGAGGACGGACGAGGAAGACGAGGACGGACGAGGACGGACGAGGACGGACGAGGACGGACGAGGAAGACGAGGACGCACGCGAAGACGGAGAGTTTAAACGAGTTTGAATGAGTCATTTTTGTGTGGGCCGAAGCTGTCGTGCGGGTGCTTTGAAGCTCGGGCGCACCATTTTCAAACCGTACACGGGGAAAGTCGGCGTTCACCACAGACCCGGCTCCATCCTCGCTCTCACCAACCGCTCGTCACGTCGCCCGCGTCCAAAATACTGTGTTTTCGCTGCATCTCGCGTGTCTCGTTCTGCCGAGGTTTGAGGGAAATATGGGGCAAAACAGGCCAGAACAAACCCTGCTAGAACAAGTTGTATATAATGGTATTTAATGGTATATAATGGTGTATAATGGTATATAATGGTATATAATGATGTATAGTGGTATGTAATAATATATAATGGTAAATAATGGTGTATATAATGGTATAGAATGGTATATAATGGTATGTAATGGTATATAATGCTGTATAATGGTATGTAATAATATACAATGGTATATAATGGTGTATATAATGGTATAGAATGGTATATAATGGTGTATAATGGTATATAATGGTATATATAATGTTACATAATGGTATATAATGGTATGTAATGGTATATAATGGTATATAATGGTATAGAATGGTATATAATGGTGTATAATGGTATATAATGGTGTATATAATGGTATATAATGGTGTATAATGGTGTATATAATGGTATATAATGGTGTATATAATGGTATATAGAATGGTGTATAATGGTATATAATGATGTATATAATGGTATATATAATGTTACATGATGGTATATAATGGTATATAATGGTATATAATGGTATATAGTGGTATATAGTGGTATTTAATGGTATATAATGTTGTAGGTCCAGCCACAGCAGAAGCATCTCCAGCTCCTCCGTCTCTCACATCCATTTGTGGTTATTTTTAGCTGCTGTTGCTTCCCGGGATAAAAGCCGTGGCGGTTGTAACTCAGCAGTTTGTGACGGCGCTGCAGGAGGAGGAGGTTAAAAATAGTCACGCCGACATAAAAGGTGTAGCAAAGACTAAAAACGTCCGGCCTGACAGAAGCTCAGACGTGTGGTTACAAAAGTGTGTCAAGCGCTACGTTATATTTTTACACAATTACATTTGTCACGTTTACATTGTACTGCACATGAAAAGGAGAGCGGACAGTTTTCAGTCTCAAATGTTGTACTGTTTTGTATTTTCACAAAAAACATTATTCTTACAGTAGTTCAATTAGTTCTAAATGATTTGTCATGTTTTTGTTGTTTTTTTGTCAAGTTTTTTTTTTTGGTCTTGTTTTTTTTAACGTTTTTTTTGTCCTGTTTTTTTATTTTGGATTTTGTTGTGTTTTTTTTCTTGTCTTTTTGTCATGGGATTTTTGTGTTTGTTTTTTTTATGTTTTTTGTCTTGGTTTTTTTATTTTGGATTTTGTCGTGTTTTTTCGTCTTGTTTTTTTTTTTGTCTATGTTGGAGTTTTTTGTCTTTGGTTTTTTATTTTGGATTTTGTTGTGGTTTTTTTTTTCTTGTCTTTTTGTCATGGGATTTTTGTGTTTGTTTTTTTAATGTTTTTTGTCTTGGTTTTTCATTTTGGATTTTGTCATGTTTTTTCGTCTTGTTTTTTTTGTCTTTGGTTTTTTATCTTGGATTTTGTCTTGGTTTTTTTGTCTTGGTTTTTTGTCTCAATTCTGCCCTGATATAATTAATATTGGTCATTTTTTGGTCCAGATTTACAGTGAACATGATTCAATCCATTAAAAACTACATCAAAGTTATATTTACATTAATCAATATCACAAAGAATTTTCTATTTTCTAAATTTACAAAAATCACGAAAGATCATCATTTTTCATATTTCATGTAAAACCTGAAGTCATAACATTGTACTTTGTCCTTTTTGCTCAGCCTTTCCTCAAAAAAGTAAACGTAAAGTACTTTTATATCTTGTTTATGTCAAATTGATCGTTCATAAAGTTTGATTTCATAAAGCAGGTCACATACTGAGCAGCGCTAACGTGTCAGAAAACAAGAAGCAAAGAACCTTTAGGATGTTTTTGTTGTTTTGTTTGTGACGTCAATAACCGCTAACACGGAACAAAAAGTACTAGAGTAAATACTGCAGTACACACGAGGCGTTTTCCTTTCAACTGGGTTCAAACCCCGCCCGGCCCCGCCCTCCGCCCGGTCGCGTCCTGCGCATAATCCAGCGCTGCAGCGGGATTAGCGTCCGTGATTATGCGTCCGGAGCGCAGGGTTAGCGTGTGTGTGTGGGGGGGATTACGGGGGCAAGCGCGGGGTCCCGCCTCCGGCTCCGTACAGTTCTCCTGCCCGAGCAGCTGCCGTGGCAACATCTGACCCGGGCGACGTCCGCGACACAGGCCAGATGCATTTCAATTTACAGATTATGCGTTTTTGGATTAAACGAGTCATCGCGGGGACGTTATGTTACGAGACGAACGCGAACTGCATCAAGCGGTCGTGCTCGTCGCTCTCAGCAAATCTGTTCCACATCATGTTCCAGAATTCAGGGATCGCTCCTGGTTGGATTGTTTAAAACTGACAAAAAGGAATGTTTTTAGCATTAAAGTGACGTATGACAGGTTTTTACGATGTTCAAATTTGACTTTATTTGGTGTGTATGTATATGTTGTGAATATAAATGATAGTTTTACACCAATCGGGCAGGTATTTGTGGAGAAAACGGTGAGAAATCTGTAAAAAATGACAGGAAGTGACATCACACCAGGGGCAGGAAGTGACATCACAGCAGGGACACTCGCTCCAGTCAAAGTTTATGCAGAAATTACGCAGCGAAACAACTTTTTTGACTTTCTAAACATGAATTCAACAAAATAAAGTCGCTCTTACATATTTTTATTCGTCAAATAAAAATAAAACAATCGTTAGATGAGTTTTGGCCCGGTGCTTGATGGGTAATTTCCTAGTGTGATGTCATCAATTACAAACAGGAAGTGAAATTACAAACCTACAAAATGTGCTATTCTGTGATATAATTTTTATAATTTTCAATAAAACTCAAAATACATTTATCTCAACTGCGTTTTAGTTCAATGAGTCGTCCGACCTGTAGGGGGCGCTTTAAAGTATCAGCGTGTTGTGCATTTTGATCATTTTGACTCGTTGATTATGAATAGGTTTGTCATTTTTAGTCAGCGTTGTTGCTCTCATGTTGTACTAAATAACTCGAGCGCAACGATTTAATATTTACGATTAAAAACATCACGATAATATTGAAATATACCGTATTTTCCGGAATATAAGTCGCACTGGAGTATAAGTCGCACCAGCCAAAAAAATGCATAATAGAGAAGAAAAAAACATATGTAAGTCGCACTGGAGTATGAAATGCGGTGTGTGTGAAAATAACAAATAATATCACATATAAGTCACTCCGGAGTATAAATATATAAGTATAAATATAAGTATGTGTCGCACTGGAGTATAAGTCGCACCAGCCAAAAAATGCATAATAGAGAAGAAAAAAACATATAAGTCGCGCCGGAGTATTAGTACAAGTATAAGTACCGGTTTATAAGTATAAATATAAGTATAAGTCGCACCCCGGCCAAAACTATGAAAAAAGGTGTGACTTATAGTCCAGAAAATACGATATATTGAAATATTTGCGATGTTTTTGGTGAAACGGGCTCTGTTGTGCAGGGGTTTAAGCGGTTCTTTCCAGTGCGGCTTCATGATTCTACGGCGCTCCTGAATCGTCAAGTGCAAAACGATTTCCCGCGCTCACGAGACTCGTCGCTCGTCCCGGTTCGAGCGATAACGCCGGAGTTTTTCCGTCAGTGGCCCCCGCGCCGATGCGATCTCCGGCGGCGAACGCGTCGGCTCGGTTGGACTCGCTCCACCGCCGGGGCCCCAGACATCTTTACAACGCGATCCGTCTCAAGAGCGAGCCAAAAAGTACCGGAGCCAAAAGTTCCGGAGCGAGACAGCCATTCGTCAGCGGCGGATAACAACGCACAAAACATCCACGACATCGGAGACGATAAAGACGAGACGGAGAGGACGGAATCAATTATGAAACAGACAGAAAGATGATTATGGCTGATTATGGCTGAGTTTAACATGTGTTTACGGAGAAGTGACACATGTATAATAAATAAATGCTTTCAAATTAATCCAACCAATATAATTAAATACAATACGATATGATGATAGCCCTGCGACAAGTTGGCCACTGTCCAGGGTGTACCCGCCTAAGGCCCGAAGTCACTGGGATAGGCTCCAGTCACCCGCGACCCCGAAAGGGAACAAGCGGTAGAAAATGGATGGATGGATGGACAATATAATGATGTAATATGATATAAATAACAGACAAATAAACAAACATAATAAATAAATGCTTTAAAATAAAACAAATCAATATAATTAAATAAAATATAAAAACATAATAGAAATGAATAGAAAAATAAACTAACAAACACATAATGATTAAATCCTTTGTAATAAAACTAACCAATATAACTAAATAAAATATAATAATATAATATAAATAAATAGACAAATAAACTAAAAAAAAACACATTATAAATAAATGCTTTAAAATAAACTTACCAAAATTAATTAAATAAAAAGATAAACTAACAAACACATGAAACACACACATAATAAATAAATGAATGCTTTAAAATATTTAAAATAAATCCATACAATTTTGGAAATGACAAATGCTTTAAAAAAAACAACTAATGAAAATAAGAATAAAAAATATTACCACTGCGATACATAAAAACCTGAATTAATTAATCATTTATCTACAATAAAACCATTTTTAAAACTTGTGAAAATAAAACTGCATATACCTGATATTTTGAATATATATCGAGGTCAAATTAAATACATTACAAAAAAATAAGGTATCAAGTCAGAACATGAATGATAATAAATAATAATGGTTATGACGCAGCACATTTGTCACAGTTGCTTCTATTGCTCAGCTTATTTCTCAACCAGACCTAGACTAAAATTGGAAGACTTTGTTAAGATGTGTATTTGTCATTTGTTTTAGTGGTGAAGTGAGTTTAGATGTAAAAGAGCTTCAAGGCGTTTCATCCTGAGTCAGAACTCATGTCGAGCTGAAGCGGAACTGACAATGTTTACACCCAGTGAAAACTTTGCATGTCAAACACTTGTCAAAAGTTTCGCGAGTGACACGAGTATTTCCAAATTCAGACAAACTAAGGTGTGTCTAAGGCATCGTGGCAACTTATATCTTCACGTTTCTCACATTTAAATGAAGAATATTAACAAAATGCATATCAAAGGAAAAGAAAATGTAAATATTTCTGATTATAAAATGTATTCTTGAGTATTCAGATAACAATATTCAGATGATATTACGTAAATCCAACAGAAATGTGTTGGACGTATTAGTTAAGGTTTAATTATCAGACAAATGTGAAATATCTGTAAAAAATGATCACAAAAGTGCAGAAATATAACCTTTTAGAGCCTTATATGACAGTTTACGACTTAACTTTTGTATATTTACATTCTTAATCAGTTCTTTTTCAAGCAAGCATTGTTTTTACTGTTAATAATCTACTCAATATCAAAATTTTGCACACATTTTATTTGGGAAATTGGACAAAAATCCTTTAAATGTAGCATGTTTTCAATTATTAATGTAACAACAAATACTGCTATTTAACTTAAGACTTTTTTTGTCTCAAAGTGATTCATACTACACTTAAAATGCACTTAGGCACACAGACTTGTCACCTTTTTAAACATTTATAGCCACTAAAAGTCTCAGCTATGCTCGTGTAATTACTTTGGCCCATCCCAGTTCCATTTACGCCCTTTATCGTTAAATACGTTAAAAATAGCATCACTCGGACAACGATGCATTTCATTACGCCACAATAACCCAAACAAGACACGATAATCCGCCCAACGCTTTTCTAAATAAACACCAGCTTATTAAACATAACAAAGCACAATGGAACGATGTCTGCGTTAGCTTAGCATTAGCTTAGCAGTTCACGTTCGTCTATTATTAAGTATTATTGCTCCCGGACGTATTTAAAGTTAGAAAAAATCAGTGTTGTCCTGACAAGTTCTGGTAAAATGTCAAATATGAAGTGAATGTACTAGATCCGACGCGTAAATATGATGGATTAGCTCCTTCTGTGCGATGCGGCGAAGATTTTGCGGCGGTAAGTGAAATGAAACGACGTGAAAAGGGCTGAACGCGTGCGATAATTGCGATTTTTCTGACAACTTTTGCAATTTCAAGTGGATTTTGCACAAGTTTTAATTGCAGAATTCAAAGCTGACATTTTAAACATGTCATAATGTGAGAAAATACTTTGAAAACCCTGAATTAGAAAGTTAAGAATCACGTATTGGTCTGAACTACTGAGTTAGCCAAGTTTTACACATTAGCTAGACAGGATGCTTTGTTGTTAGCATCAGAAATGATGTGGTTTTAAGGCTCTGTACCTGATTTTTACTGTTTTGAAACGTGGAAACAGAACTAATTCATTTTAAGCTCTTTCCAAATGCATTCTGAGCATCCTAAATATTCACAGTGACGCTTTAAACAAGTGTTTTTGTCGTCCCGGGCAAAGCTAACAAACATTAGCATGCTAACGGCGCACTTCCTGCCTCTCTGAGAACAAAACACTCTATATTTAGACACAGAAAAGGCGCTGCGGTCTCATTGCCACTCAAATAAATGCTTTTACAATAAATATGTACAGGGACAGAGCCGATTTGACTTTGTGTAAAAAAATCAGGCACGTGAATCTGTTTTTTCACATTTAAAACGGTAAAAATCAGGTACAGCAGCTTTAAATTGGAGTCTTTGCGTTTAAGTAATAGCTTGTAGCTCTAAAATGTAACGTATAATGTAAAACTACCCAAATAAGGTTAAGAATCCTGATTTTTCTCAACTGAAATTGATTTCTTCCCCCCAAAATTGTGTAGCGCTATTGGTTACTAGCGAACAAAAGGTGCGTAAGATAAGCATATAGCCCAGAGAATGGTGCTAATCTCTCATTAATCAATCAATAAACCCGTAAAGTAACGATGGTGGAGCTTATCCCGTGGCATCAGCTGTTCTTTTATCCGCTGCCGGTTTGTGAAGCAGGAGGTCTTTTCTTTAGCGGTAAAAATAAGACGTGTCCCCGGTGGAAGCGCGTGATAAATCAGGGAACACAAAATGAGGCCAGCGCCGCTCTGTGCTGTCGAGATCCTGCATTCTTTAGGGTTACCACCTCCAATCCTGGAAATAACAGACACTAGAACCGGTCTTTAGGTCCAGTCTTTAGGTCCAGTCATTATGTCCAGGTCTTTATGTCTTGTCTTTAGGCCCAGTCTCCGGTCCAGTCCTCGGTTTCTACCTTGTTTGGATCTGGTTTAAACTACAGATGCCAGAGAGTGACGTGAATATAAATAAAGCTGCAAACGAAACTAATCAGCTAAAAGAAGCGTTCGCAGCGAAGGCATTTTACACAGATAAGACAAGCGGACAGATTTCTGTCAATAAAACCGAGACATTGAACCCACAACCGCTAGAACCACATCCATCGAGCGTATATCGAAGATGTTACAAGGTAGTAGCAAAGACGCCGCTCACTTAAATCACCAATTTCCCTCAGTTTATGGCACGTTAAATCCAAGGACAAAATCTCAATCGCCCCAATAAATCGCACTTGACAGATTTCAATTTTAAAACGGCAGAAGATATATATTTTTGCAGTACATTTAGTCCATCAATATTCCAACAATGTTATAAATTTGACAGTAAACCATCAAATGAACCGCAAAAAAGTGCAAAAATGTCACTTTATTCCCTCGTTTGGAAGACGACACTCGTAATTCCCATAGTTTTACTTACAACACACTCCATATTCTAATCTTGCTCATCCCCAAAACAACAATTGCGATATCGTCCACGTTTCGACGCGTCTTCCGCCGCTAACAAGCGCACATCCCGCTCTGTCCCGCATCCCAAACGGCCATTTCCAAAAGCCATCGCGGAGGACGTTAGCGCGAAATGAATCTACACGTCGCGTCGACATTTGAAAACACCTTCGCGATTCCCCCGCCGCTCGCGCCGCTTCTCATAGGCCGAAGCGTCGCTCCATTTCGGCGAAGCCCTGCTCTTTTATTGGGGTCATTTAGTTCCCCCGTCGCAGCGAGATCACCTGCAAAATGTCCCGGAAATGTCTCGGAGAAACCAGGTTGAGATTGGATTCCCCTCGCCCCGCGCACTCGTCTCCTTCGACCCCGCCGATCCGTCTCCCGAAGGTGCTGCCGTCGTGGGCGCCAGGCATTTCCGACGCCGCGGTGCCTTAGGTGAAATATCGCCGCGAGCGTTAGAGAGCTAGCGTGCGTGAGTTTGTATATTTGAACTCATCTCGAATATGAGGACTCGTATTGGTCGGTAAACCACTAAAACACGGATTATAAAAGACTATAATTCGGTCTCGGTTGAGGTATAAGACAGACAAATGTGAAATTACGCTAAAATCCTCCACAAAAATAATGCTTTAAACTCTTATTTGTAAGTTTACAGTGTTATTGTTATTTTTATTAAGAGTATAAGTGTGTTTTTATAAGTTATCTGTTTTTTATTATCATGCTTCTGTGCCTAATCTAATGTTGCAACACTGGAATTCTTGGATAAGATAAGCCTTATTATTAACATTAATTCATTTTCACTGAGGTTAATTTATTGTCCATTTGGCCATAGTTGTGGCCTGGTTTTAATCCTGGTTCTAGTCCTGGTTCTAGTCCTGGTTCTAGTCCTGGTTCTAGTCCTGGTTCTAGTCCTGGTTCTAGTCCTAGTCACGGTTCTATTTCCCAGTTTTGGTCGAGGTTTAAAGTCTGGTTTATGTCCTGTTTCGGTCCTGGTTTGAATCATGGGTTTAATCCCAGTTTAGTCTCTATTTATAGTAGATTAGTCCTGGTTCCAGCACCAGTTTTAGTCCCAGTTTCAGCCCCGGATTTAGACCCAGTTTAATCCTGGTTCATTCTCGTTTGAGTCCTGGTTCAGTCTCGTTTGAGTCCTGGTTCAGTCTCGTTTGAGTCCTGGTTCAGTCTCGTTTGAGTCCTGGTTCAGTCTTGTTAGAGTCCTGGTTCAGTCTCGTTAGAGTCCTGGTTCAGTCACGTTAGAGTCCTGTTTCAGTCTTGTTAGAGTCCTGGTTCAGTCTCGTTAGAGTCCTGGTTCAGTCACGTTAGAGTCCTGTTTCAGTCTCGTTTGAGTCCTGGTTCAGTCTTGTTTGAGTCTCGTTTGAGTCCTGGTTCAGTCTCGTTTGAGTCCTGGTTCAGTCTTGTTAGAGTCCTGGTTCAGTCTCGTTTGAGTCCTGGTTCAGTCTCGTTTGAGTCCTGGTTCAGTCTTGTTAGAGTCCTGGTTCAGTCTCGTTTGAGTCCTGGTTCAGTCTTGTTAGAGTCCTGGTTCAGTCTCGTTAGAGTCCTGGTTCAGTCACGTTAGAGTCCTGGTTCAGTCACGTTAGAGTCCTGGTTCAGTCACGTTAGAGTCCTGTTTCAGTCTTGTTAGAGTCCTGGTTCAGTCTCGTTAGAGTCCTGGTTCAGTCACGTTAGAGTCCTGTTTCAGTCTCGTTTGAGTCCTGGTTCAGTCTTGTTTGAGTCTCGTTTGAGTCCTGGTTCAGTCTCGTTTGAGTCCTGGTTCAGTCTTGTTAGAGTCCTGGTTCAGTCTCGTTTGAGTCCTGGTTCAGTCTCGTTTGAGTCCTGGTTCAGTCTTGTTTGAGTCTCGTTTGAGTCCTGGTTCAGTCTCGTTTGAGTCCTGGTTCAGTCTTGTTAGAGTCCTGGTTCAGTCTCGTTTGAGTCCTGGTTCAGTCTCGTTAGAGTCCTGGTTCAGTCTCGTTTGAGTCCTGGTTCAGTCTCGTTTGAGTCCTGGTTCAGTCTTGTTTGAGTCTCGTTTGAGTCCTGGTTCAGTCTCGTTTGAGTCCTGGTTCAGTCTTGTTAGAGTCCTGGTTCAGTCTCGTTTGAGTCCTGGTTCAGTCTCGTTAGAGTCCTGGTTCAGTCTCGTTTGAGTCCTGGTTCAGTCTCGTTCACAGTGAAAATCCAGAGACAAACCAAACCAGAACCACAATAAACTCACTTGAGCACCTTGAGTGAAACATAAAGAATAAAATTGTACTGGAAAGGTTTGAATCCAGTTTTATCTTGGATTCCGCCCCTTCGCCCGGGTCCGTCTCCTCGGGCGCCGCAGCGCGTTCTTCGGTCGCCTGCTAGCGACATGTACGTCTACGGCGAGTGTGCTCGGAATGAAAAATGACCACACGACGCCGATGTTGACACTATCAATACGGCAGCGGCCGAGCTAACGTGATGAATACAGATGCTAGGTAAAGGTTAGCTAAGGACAAACACAGTATCTGCAGACGTGATCGGAAAAAGAGAGTCGAGTTACAAATGCTACGCTAACGTCAGGGCTCTACGTTTAGATTTAGCCAACATCTGTCGCCGCTGCACGTAATCGCGCAGAGTGGTGACATAAAGAAGAGATGTAGCAATGTGTTTCCAGCAGGATAAATCATAGTGAGGGCAGCGGGCAGGGCCGTTTTTATGGTCCCTTACTGCTGGTTTAGACCTGGTTCATACATGGTTTGGAATTTTTTTATTCCTGGTTGGACATGGTTTAGTCCTGGTTTAGCTCTGGTTTGGCCCTGGTTTAGCTCTGGTTTGGCCCTGGTTTGGCTCTTGTCTGGCTCTGGTTTGGCCCTGGTTTGGCCCAGGTTTGGCCCTGGTTTGGCCCAGGTTTGGCCCTGGTTTGGCCCAGGTTTGGCCCTGGTTTGGCTCTGGTTTGGCCCTGATTTGGCTCTTGTCTGGCTCTGGTTTGTCCCTGGTTTGTCCCTGGTTTGGCTCTGGTCTGGCTCTGTTTTGGCCCTGGTCTGGCCCTGGTTTAGCCCTGGTTTAGCCCTGGTTTAGCCCTGGTTTAGCCCTGGTTTGGCCCTGGTTTGGCTCTGGTTTGGCCCTGGTTCAAACCCTGTTTAGCTTGATACATTATGTTTGCAGAACTACTCCAAAACAAGAACGATTAGCATCACATTGTTGTATTTTCCTTCCATTTTCTTCAAAAATAGTCAATGTCCTCCTTTTTCAAAACTCTGAAGCTTGAGCCCAGTCTATTAAAAGCCTTTCGTAATCATTAAAAAACTGAGAATGGAGCAGCCTGGCAGCGACCTCGGCCATCATCGATCCAACTTATAAGACCCGCTATACAATTTCCAAAGGTTAAACTCTATGCAAATGGACAATAAATTAGCCCCCATGATAAATCCAGTGTTAGCGGGCGACTGTGGCCCACGGCGATAAGAAATGGAGTGATTAACAGGTGATAGTGTTGAGCCATGCACGGATTGTAAAGCACATTATCTATAGTCGCTCAGAAATTGCCATCCGCACGTCCCACTGGCTTTGAGTCACCGCTAGACTGGCACCGAACTAAATAGATTTCTATGTAAATTAAGACAGAAAAAGAACAGCGAATGCCTAATGCACTTCCCACTCGCCGCGTTTACAGGGTATTTTTGGACGTCGAGATGGTTCGTACATTGTCGACGAGATAACGCGGAACGGAAGACGATAGCGGTCGGAATATCGAGCGTTGCCAGTTTGCGGAAACCCGACCAACAACAAACGAAAAAGAGCCGATGGAAGCGAAAGCGAAAGAGAATCGATTATGCGTTTTGAAGATCGTGGACCTGGTCGAGTCCTGGTTTTGGACCTTGTTCGGACCTGATTTAATCTTGGTTGACGGATGGTATTGATTGGAAGATAACTTCATATCAATTGTTTGTGAAACCGACAAAAGAACTGGATGAAGGGTTCCTGGACCGAGCAAACAAACAGTTGATCAATGAAAGCTTTGAAGAACATAGTAAACCAACTTTCAGACTTGTTTTTGGTGCGTTCACACTTTTATCCCATCTGGGCCTAATGTAGATTTGGTCCCGTAATAGTCCTGGTCTAGTCTGAGTCTAGTCTTGGTTTAGTTCGAGGTTTAGTCCCAAAGTGTGAAGTCGTTTCCCCCATGTACGGTCGACCGATAAAGTGAGTCAAAAGCTGTGTTCACACTCGCACGCAAACCATATCAAGACTAGAACAAGACCTAAACCAAGTCTAAACTGGGATGCAACTGGGACAAAGTGTAAAGACGTCGTGCGCAGACACATTTCACGTTTTGCGTACCTTTCTAGCAAATCGCAAAGCACATTGACCGGGATAAAAGTTTAAAAAAACGACACAGAAGCCGCCTCTTTTTGTGCTCGGTCTAAATATATTTCTCGGTGCTCTTCTTCAGGCCGGATCACGCGACCGGGGACGCTGCGTGCCGGACACTTTGCTGCTTGGATGCGTCTCCTCGGGGGGGGACATCCAGCAGAGAACATGCAACACGGACAAGCTCGACTCAAGACTCGGCGAGGAAAGCGTCCTCCCAACTCAAAGTGTCAAGTGAGGACAACTCGGGAGGATGAACTTTCAAAACGCCGTTAAACGCTGAAGGAGACTGAAAACAGAACCACATTTTGCTGAACTCAAGTGCTTTCTAAAGATGTTTATATTGTACATGACTGGTCTTACACGAAGGCTGTATATCGTATGAGACGTACGTGGAAATTAAAGCTTTTAATGGCGTCCGCTTACGATTTATTTTGACTTTTTGAACTATGGCTGCAACTAATGAGTATTTTAGTCGTTGATTAGTTGTACATTGGGACTTTAAAATGCATTTTAACTCAATAAAGTTAGAAATATGGCGCTTGAAGGCTTCTAGATAGAAAATATTTGCAAATAAAGAGTATGATTAATGAAATTCTGACATTCTTTATTGTTTTTTAAGATTTTTTAAGTAGCAATGCCGCATTCTTGGTGTGGGTTTCAGTCTGTTTCATCCAGAAAACGACAATATGTCTTTCTACCATGTTGGACACACAACGTTTTCCCAGACGTGGGCTGTTTTACCATATTGATAAAACGCTAAAGCATTTCAGATCCAGCTTAAAAGATTGGAAATGTTGAAAATTTTCCCATTTTGCTCAGGTTGATCGAACCATTCCAATTGGAATGGTTCGAGTTTGATTGTCGTAAGGGACGACTAAACCGTGTCCCTAAAGTTCAAACCATCATCGTTATCATTTTCCTCACCCTCACTTTAACCACTTATTTCCTTATCCTCCTTTTGAAACGTCATCACTTCCAACGACCAATCGCAGCAGACTCTCCCGCCTCACGCCGATCTACAACACTTTCACGGACAAAACCAGTCTCTTCGCAGCACATCGTCCGCACCATCTTCCCGAATAAGACGTCTTCGATCTCCAGGCGTCAACTCAATAACGATATGTAAATTCATGGTGTTTGGAGGACTCTCTCTGCGCGGCGGCGGCGGCGGTGGCTGCGTGAAGCTTTTGCAGGACTAACCTTTGGCCTGGTTTCTGAAGCGGGGGATCAGCGAGCTCGGGGAAGGCTTACGCGCCGCCGGGTTTAGCGCCGACACACCGCGGCAAACTGGACTCGTCGTTAGCAGCTTAGATCAGGTGCGCCGCTCGCTCTTCCGGTCGGAGAGACGAGCGGGCCGGCGCCATTCGTCGGGGTTGAATCACAATTTGCAAATTGAAAGCGGTTGTTGAAGTTACTATTTCCAAAGCAAAAAAAATCCAACATGTTTTGTCTTGTCATGTATTAAACCTGCTTTCTATGTAGTTTAGACCTCTAGTTCGTTAAGTAGTCTTTTCTCAAATCTTAACGCGCCTGGATGTGTTTGAAAGGTAGAGTTGCATTTTACGATTAAAATAAATATTGGACTATTTTCCGCACAAATTTCGAGCCTACAAAATCATCCATACGCCAATATACAACGTTTACAAAGCCTACAAAGACTACAAAGTCTACGATTTGACTGTTTACATGTAAGACATTATTTCATCAACAGATTTTGAAATTATTTTATGCGACGATCCATTGCAACAGAAAAATATCCCGATAAACGACAATATTGAAACTACTCGGCTCCTGACACAATTACCAAAACGCAGGATAATCCCAGCAAGCACTTTTCTACAGACAACTCTTCTATACAAAACCGACTGAAACGCTTCTGTAGCTAGTTAGCATCTATAACTCATCATAAAACATTACTTACTCCATCACATCTCGCTAAAATCTTGAAAAAATATTGCTATTGCTGCTATAATGTACAGTAACATTAAGACAACCGGCAAATTTGACACAATATCCTCCTGTTAAGGCTGATAAAATAAATCCCCGTCTTAAAAATGGATGATTGCGAGCCTACGCCAAATCAATATGCAAATGGAGTAAACAAGTGCTGTAATTCATAACCAATTCATGCCCTCGGCGAAATGGGACACCTTTAAATATGGCGCTATCGGCGTATTGCTGTAAATAAATGCTAATAACGCTAATAAAGCGCGAGCCAGACAATCATAGCTAGCATAACAGCCAATCACTCCGCGTTCTGGCAGAGTCGCTTCATCAAAAGGTGTAATTGAATTTGCGGAACGGAGCGAGGGAAGTCATCTGATGCTGAATATTGCAGCGGTGATGTGAGAGCGGAGCAGCTGACGAATCCCCACCTAATTAATTATTGAGACGCCTCACCTGGGCCCCGCGCTAGCCGTATGTAGAAGCTCAAGGCGTTTCTTCAGTACGTATTCGATTGTTGTAGAAGACTCACATTTAAATTGTGACTGTTTAGGCACCGATTATGAGGTGAAAGAAAGTGATTTTATTGAGCTGAGTGGCCAAAATGATACAATTGTTGGTAAAAGTTGATAAAACCCTTGACTTAAGATATTCTTGGTCGTCTAAATACATAATCTGTGCGTCAAATAGTCGACTAAAAGGGACATTATATCAAAAAGTACCCCTAAAGAGCACATTTATTTGGAAAAAAGGCAGAAAAAACTCAAAATGTACTCTTAAAACTCCGGCTAACTCCCTCCATGGCGTTTCCTTTCTGCTGCTGGCCATATACACCTTAAACATAATAAGTCGACATTATACAAGTCGACGATCGAGGCTACAAAGGAATTTGTCTTCTAGAACATTGTCCAAAGTTGTCCATTTTCAACGCCTAAACAATTAAAATGAAAATTATTTCACCCAAGTTGTCTAATTGTTTAGCTCGTGTAGATATTTGGCGTCAAGAACAGAAGGGAATTGTCCAAAACCGCTAAAATGTCCATTTCCAATCTCTATTTCAACCCTGTTCAATGATAAATCCCTACATTTGTATCGCATAGAGTCACATTTAGCTCTTCGAGAACCATTTTGTTCCCAAACCTATGGCCCAATCACTCGATATCGTCCATGACCGGCCTTGACTGTTACAAAGAGGAATAAAAACACAGACGGATTGGGACAGGAAGCGGCAATATTCCCAAAGCGCGTACACGAGAGAGGGAACGTCAACCGCAATTTCCACTCGAGATTCACACGAGGGGCTAATGTAACCAAGAGATTGTCCCCGGGATGCAGAGGATGCAGAGGAGTGCGGAGAAGAGGTTTGACGGTACAAAGCCGGGCGCTCGAGTGGCTTATAATGCGTGTCATTCGGGATGCACAAGTCGACGAAACCGCGGCCTAATAACGGATTAAACCTGAATTATTGACGCGAGAGTAACTGCAAGAGCTCTGTCAAAGGTTGTCTCGCATCGCAATGACAATATTTCACAGTAAATGCTTGGAAATTAAGCTGGTGGTCCGCGAGGCCAAATCGGCACGACGTTTGAGCGGCGTCTTCGCCAGTGATTGGATAATTGTTTAAACGTGCCGTGTTTTGCTGAGAAAATGGGTTTTATGACTCAAGTTGACCTGTAATGGCTAAAAATGGGTAAAGAAACTCTATTTTGTTTGCAAATGTACTCTAGAACGTCCTGAAGCAGCTTCTTTTCAGTTTTTTCTAGGTCAAAATGAGTAAAAATCTAAATTTTCAAAAGTCTTTAGCGATCTAAAAAACAAATCGAGAGGTAGAAATAATATGGAATAATAGATTGGCAGAACTGTGATGGGTGCGACCTCCAAATGTACATCTAACGTTGACGTTTCAGCCGTCAAACTTACTACAAATCAGTTTTTTATACAGTAGTTACAGTTATAGTTATAGTTCATAGTTTAAAAACCTGCGCAATTGATTTGTGCAATGAAAAAATCCACAAGTTGGTGTCGTTCAAGCCTGACAAAATGGGGTAAACAACCTTAACTTCCAATTGCGAACGTTGCCATTCTCGCATCGTCTTTAACTTCTCGATAACCGAGCGTATAGTTAATCAGAAACAACAGCAGTGACATAATAACCTGTCAGGCGCGAGCACGCAACAGTCAGACGGATCAAAATAAAACCGTCTGAAGAGCCAGCGTGACCCGAGGCTCTTTGCATGAATTACTCCGGTTTCAAAACATTCACTTTGCACTCCGGTTAAGCACAAGATTAAGCTTTAAGCGTGCTATAAAATTAAGAACTTACTGCGACAAACCACGGACAAATGACTCTTAGCGATACCAAACAGACCTCTCACCTCTCGAATACAGTCACAGAGTTTGTTAGAAAATCCATAATTCTCTTTTAATTTCCTCGAAAACGTTTGGCAGGTCGCCCGACGCATCGAATGAGAACACAAACAGCTGCGTCAATGTGGTCGTGACACCTCCTTTTAGAGCGCGTTGAAGTTTGATCACGCGAAATACAGAGCGTTAGCATCATTAGCATCTTTAGCAAAATCTGACGGAGGTAGAAGGAGGTAAATAGGAAATATGAATGCAAAAATGTCCAAAATAGTAGTGGTAATTAGGGCTGTCCGGATATATGATTTTAGTGTTATGATTATTTTAGGTAAACTTTTTGGACGCTAGCTTGAACTAAACAGACGGAAATTTGCTTCTAAAAAAATTTCAGGGTTATCATTTTTTTATTCTTACGCTTATATTGTGGCCTGAATTATCACGATTATCGATTAACCCGGTACTCGTGACATCACTGGTGGTAATGGTGGCAGTAGCTGTAGCAATAGCAGTAACTGTATCGTTAGAGGTAGCAGTAGCAGTAGCAGTATCAGTAGCGGTGGCGGTAGCGGTAGAAGTAGCGGTAGCGGTATCAGTAACTACTTGCTGTATCTGTATCTACCTGCGTTGCAACACCGAAATTTCCCCATTGTGTGGTCAAATAAAGGCATATCTTATCTTAACTGTAGCGGTAGCGGTAGCGGTATCAGTATCAGCAGCTGTAGCGGTAGTGGTAGAAGTAGCGGTAGAAGTAGCGGTAGCAGGTGAAGTAGCAGTAGCAGTAGCAGTATCAGTAGCTGTAGCTGTAGAAGCAAAAGTAGCAGTAGCAGTAGAAGTAAAAGTAGCAGTAGCAGTAGCAGTAGCAGTAGCAGTAAAAGTAGCTGTACAGCCCATTTGACCTTCACGTGGACAAGGACCAAACCCGTCGCATGTAAAACAATGGCGTTTTCTCATTTTGGGAACATAATGTGCAGCGTCATCACAGTGTGAAAAACGCTTCGGCTTCAACGATCTCGTGTTCGCCGCGAAACGTGACGGACGACGCAGGTGAATCACAGCAGCAGCAGCAGCAGCAGCAGCAGCTCTGAGCACTGCAGCAAGACACATCACGACTCCGGCCTCACAACAGAAGAGAGGGAGGGAAGGAAAGGAAAGGAGGAGGTAGGGAAGGAAGAAGAGGGAACGAGAGAGAGAGAGAGATCAAGTATGACAGGTACATAATGATACTTCAAAACGCCTTGTAACACCAGAGTCGGGACGAGGACCTTGAGGGTTTTGCAAATGCAGTTTTTAATAGTCTCGACGTTGCAAATGTTTAGGTGACGGAACTGAATGTCCGACTTAAAGCTGCTCACGCGCTCGTTTAGGCCTCAACACCGGATGCTAGTCTGTATACGACTATAAAAAGACTATTAAACAATCGTCTTCAGCACAGGCTAATATCGCTGTGGTCTCGTGATGGCTCTGATAAAGCTGGAGATCGTTCTGAAACTGTCAGACCAGGTCCCACATGTGAGCTTTGTGGTATCCATACTCGCTGAAATGAGTATCTGCGGTCGATACTTTTGGTTTGTGTCGATTAGGATCTGATTTTCAATGCGTTCGACAAACAGTGTAGACGGAACGAGGTGGAAGGATTTAAGGAGTTTAAAATGTAAAAATTTGAGAGAACCCAATAGTGTAATATGTATAATAGAAAATGAATTGAAAATTGAATTGAAATTGAAAATACTAAATTGTAATCTTGTTTATAGTAAAAAAGAATATTAAAAAATCCACAAAAAGAGCTGATTAAGAATAAAAATGAAAACTTGATGTTGTAAACTTTCAAATAAGAGTATGAGTTGATATTTATGCACTTTTGGTATTCGTTTTACACATATTGTACATCTGTCTGATAATCAAACCTAAATCTACACGTTTAAAGACATGTTTTAACACATTTCTGTCGGATTTACGTATCATAATTGGAATTCCCCCCCAGAAAAATCAAGATTCATTCATTTCCTGTCATGATCGCTCGAGTACAAGCTCACGAGGGTTAACTAAGTACAACTAGATATGCGTGTCCAGCCCAGGTCAAATCCCAGCCTCCCGCGGCGCTCGGCAAATCCCGTTTACGACCTACCGAGCCCGTCTCGTCACCTTCAAAGCCGCGTTATTTCGGCCCAGCGTTTGTTTACCGTCCGAACTCCACTTTCAAACTCGAGCTTGGAAAGTGACGGACTATAAGCAGATTGTGGACTAACGCGGGTTCACAGTTCGGTTACCCGTCCTTCACGCCGCGACCTTTCGGCGACACGGGAAGTGAAAGCGGCATTAAACAATTAGCTCCAACTTTGACCAACTGCATGGTGAGACGCTGCTGTGGGTTTGTACGATTTGCATGACGATAGCCCCAGAGCGCACCAATAAACGTCAAAAATAATACAGCAAAAACCTCTCAAACGTTTCCGCACGAGCCTTTTAACTTGATCCTTTTAATAATCCAACAATTTCTACCCAAACGACTCAATAAAGCTAAACACAACTGACACGATTCCCAATAGTTTCCACTTTATTTCTGTAACTGAATCACAATTCACAACTTGCTTGGAGCTAAACAAAAGACTGCCAACATTTTAGGCGTTAAATAAAGATCAGGGAAAGATAAAAACGACTGTCGATTATGCAGATTTTTGCTGGTAGTAGCACGAATTCGACGGTCGCTTAGGCAAGGCAAGTTTATTTGTAGCGCACATTTCATACACAAGGCAATTCAAAGTGCTTCACACAGCAGGAAAAAATGCATTCAAATCACACAAAAATTACAGACCACATACATAGCAGTCCAGACACTCTTTCCCATATCAGCGCGCTATCTGCTTACGAACGATCAAGTGGATTTCCCCCGTTGAATATTTCTTCAAATCGGATCCGCTGAGAATACAGACTCTTGCGTCACGTCGTAGCATTTAAAAGCCAACAATTAATGACCTTTCAAACATTACTTGCACTTACTTCCAAGACTCAAATGTCACAAATATTGCGAGGAGCCAACGCTCTGGGATAAAACGAGGGAAAGATGAAAGAAAACGCTGATTGTTTGGTTATTGTTGCGGTGAATTTGAGGCTGACTCTTTTGAATGACCCAGTTCTGCATTTGTGGATTCGCCAGCTGAACGTTTCCTCAAATTGAATCCGTCGAGGTCACAGACTCTCGCGTCACGTTATAGCGTTTGATATCGAGCGGTCCTTCCTTGCACTTACTTAAACCTAGACCGTTTCATAACACGGCTCGAATATCACCGGCTCATTGTCCCGATTCGCTGCCGCCCTTGTTTTCAGCGGTCGGCGACTTCCGCATGGATACGTGATATTAGCAGGAGCAGCGGCGGCGGCGGCGGCTGAAATGTGGACACCGGATCTCGCCGGCAGCTGTTCCGACGAGGCCTTCGACGCACACACCGAGCCGCTCTGGTCGCGGCTAACACACTCCCATCTTCGCCACATCGACGGACTCGCAGCGCTGAGCTTTGGAGTCGGTTGAGGAGGCGAGATTTCCACAGTTAAACACTTAAGGTTAGTCCACTTTGGTTAGTCGAAGGCGTTGACGTTTAGCAAGGCCTCGGGCGACGGTTGAAACTAGTCAAAGTGCGGTTCCTTGCCATTTTAAAGCCTTATTCAATCTCAAATTGGATACATTTCAGGGAGTGGGAGATATTGACCAAACTGAATATCTTTTTCGAATACTCCGATGACGATATGTGTAAAATGGGACTTTACTTTGGTTAAACGAGGGCGTTGACGGCGCGTAGCAAGGCCTCGGGCAACGGTTGAAGCTAGTCGAAGTGCGGTTTCATGCTGTTTTAAAGCCTTATTCAAGCTTAAATTTGATACATTTCAGGGAGTGGGAGATATTGACCAAATTAAATATCTTTTTCGAATACTCCAATGACGACATGAGTAAAACGTGCCTTTACTTTGGTTAAACAAGGGCGTTGATGGCGCGTAGCAAGGCCTCGGGCGACGGTTGAAGCTAGTCAAAGTGCGGTTTCATGCTGTTTTGAAGCCTAATTCAAGCTCAAATAAGATCAGTGTCAGGAAGTGGGAGATATTGACCAAATTGACTATCTTTTTTCATATACTCCGATGACGATATGTGTAAAATGTGACTTTACTTTGGCCTCGGGCGATGGTTGAAGCTAGTCGAAGTGCGGTTTCATGCTGTTTTGAAGCCTAATTCAAACTCAAATAAGATATATTTCAGGGAGTGGGAGATATTGACCAAGTTTAATATATTTTTTTGAATATTTCAATGACAATGTGTAAAACGTGCCTTTACTTTGGTTAGTCGAAGGCGTTGACAGCACGTAGCAAGGCCTCTGGCGACGGTTGAAGCTGTTTTAAAGCCTTATTCAAGCTCAAATAAGATCAGTATCAGGAAGTGGGTGATATTCATAAAATTTTTACAACATTTTTCAAATATTCCAGTGGCGATAAGTGTTAAAACGTGCCTTTCAATGCTGTGGTTGAGGTTCAAGTAGCTAACAAATGAGAATCGAGTGAAACATTAGACCACTTTATACCTTTAATTGAAAGACTAAGCAGCAAGATGGTTGGATTTTTCAATTAAAACGTGTGTTAACGTAAACTCAATCCATTTGTTGACATCTCTTAGCTCAGTCACTGCATATTTTGGGTTCGAGTATCACCGGGAAGTTTAATAAAGGAAGTTACGAGGAATTTAAAACATGTTGCCAAAGATTCATTTAATAATTTACCATTTATTTGCTGATAAAAAGACACAATGGATGTATTGTAAGAAGAAGCATGTGAATATCTGTAGTTTGTCTACCGGCCAGAAATAAATAGCATTGTAGCATGTATGTATACAGTAAAATGTTTCAACAACATATGTATATTTGTATTTATTCATATACTTGATACAATACAGTACATAGCTCACAACACAATAATAGCATCACAATTTTGCGATAGAATATATATGATATTCTGCGATATATTTGAGTATTTCTTTGTTAAAACCACAAAATGCACAAACGCAATATAAAATATCTCAATTTTAATCAGCAAAACCGTGAATGTGTCAAATGTATCACATGAACAACTTTATTTTCTACAAACAGGCAACAAGATAGTCACGTTGTTACAAAATAAGTCTGTAAAATGTACCAAGAAATATCGATGCAGCGGCTCACGATATCAATAGTTTGCAACATTTAAGATAAGATAAGATAAGATAAGATAATCCTTTATTGTCCACACATGGGAAAATTGCATTGTTGCAACACAGGTAGATACAGAGGAAAAGAACAGATCACTTATAGGAAGTTTGAAAAACACTCTCAGTAGAAGAGAGTGTTTTTCTCTTATAAACAAAAACTCCTATAGACAAAACCTCCTATTTCCCAACAAGGGATGGAGGGGAAAAATAATAAATAATAATAATAATAATAATAATAATAATAATAATAATAATAATAATAATAATAATAATAATAATAATAATAATAATAATAATAATAATAATAATAATAAATATAGCCGCAAGCGGCAATGATCGGCCCTCGCCACACCGCCGCCACGCCGCAAGAGGAGGGGGCGCTAACGCGCCCCAATTGTCCTTTTATCACGCCTACTGCTGAATCTGTGACGCTGTCACATGTTCTCCCCTTTGTTTTACCATCAAAAAGCAATTTTATTTTGAATTCTTGGCAAAATGTGCGGCTTTGCCGCACAGACACCGTGACTCTTTGAATGAAAATGTGGATAACTTTTGATGGTCCTGAAGATGAGTCTCACCAAATTTCAGGTTAATAGGGCTGACGCCCTGGGAGGAGTTTGTGAAAGTCTAAAGTGTAAACATGTTCTGGCCCCATTGGAATAACATGGGAGGTTTCGGTCATCGTTACGGCAACGCCATAACAATTATGACATGGGTCTCATTGACTTTTTTGATGGGGATGCTAAAATTGAGTTGTGTGTCAAATTTCATATAATTTCGCAAAACTAAACATTTAACCTCCATATAAAATCTGTAGGGGGCGCTGTGGCGCCAAATGAATTTATTTCACTTCAAGTAGGTTTAGGGCAAAGAGTTTAACAACTGATTCTAATTTGACGCAATTCGGACTTTATCTGCGCAAACGGCAGAAATTTTAAATATGGGAGATTTCTGAAATTTTAGTTACAGTTTGCGGCTTCGCCGCACAGAGACCGTGAGAGGTATCAATGTAATTTGGATAACTTTTGATGTCCCACTCCTCAGTAGCATTTTCACCAAATTTCAGCTTTTTAGGGCCAACGCCCTGGGAGGAGTTCGTAAAAGTACGACGTTTGGAAAAACTCCGAAGTCATGTTTAGCCATTTTTGAAGCAATATGGCCGACATTTGGTTCGGGGGACGGCGTTGACGTAATAATATTTTTTACTTCTCTTGTCACCATCTACCTCTGCGCCAAATTTCATGATTCTACGATCAGATTTTTTTTGGGTCATTTCCCATCTCTCAATGCATTTTTGGTACATTTGGTGGCGCTGACGCGCCAATTTTTTTTATTTTAGAAAAGGGAAATAGCCAGAATGTAGAGAGGCACGATTTTTAGAGGTGTGCAAATTTTTGTGACTTTTCGTCAATGTTCACTGGGTGAAAAATAGGGGGGTTGGTCCCGAGAAGAAGAAGAAGAAGAAAGAAAGAAAGAAAGAAAGAATAATATTCCGATGCGAAAACAATGTTTCCCATTTTTCAAATATCATAAACTATACATTTTCGGAAAGCGCTCGCGCTTTCCTACCTCATGGTGTGGGTCCCTGGTCACTGACGGGTACTTTCGATAATTTTGAGTGGGCTCCGCCCACTTTGTGTTTTTGGCCCTCTATACAGTAATAATGTTCAATTTTTGCATTACATGCTTATATGCACGGAACATGCAAGAGATGGGGAACGTATTTGTGAGCTACTTAGCGCAAATGAGTGCTTTATATGGGGATGACGACCGCGAAGCGGTCGTCATCCCAATGTAAAGTGCTCGTTTAGTGCGAACTTTTGCACGGGCTTCGCCCGTTTACAACGGTAATGTTCCATTTTCCTACAACTAATTAGTATGCACGGGGCGTGCATGAGTGGAGGAGTGCGTTAGTGAGTGTTTGGAAGTGGGCGAGCGCTTCGCGCTCGATTTCGTGCGCACTACGTGCGCACTTTCGCAGCCGTGCTTCGCACGGCCTTACGAGATTAATAGGCCTCTCGCCAGCTTGTGGCGCTCGGGCCTAATAATGGAGGGGAAAAAATAATAAAGATAAAATAAATAAATAACCCACCATTTGAATATCTCTGCATAACCACAGTATTATTAGTAGTAGTATTAAGTGATGTAGCAGTAGCGGAGCATTATACAATCATTAAATAACTTTGTTGCTGACTCTTTAGGTAAAAATGTCTACTATTGTACTAATAATGCATTTGTTTGAACAGTTTCCCAATACAATTACGTCCACTTTCTTTATAGTGTTCATGAAAACTACTTAAACCTTCAGGCATTTATTCCCGTCCTTCCCTGACGCAATGACTCACTTTTCCCCGAGCCAGGAGACAATCGCGGCTAGATTACAGCTCAAACCGTGTCCGAAACCGCCAAGACCCCACTGTTTAATCCATGTCCAATCGATCGCAACTTTGAATCAAGGTCGCGCCGTATTGTCCCGCGCTCGAACGCCGCCGTCTCATTGGAAAACTGCCAAAGCCCCCGAGCGCTTCCGTCAGGAGCGGCGTGTGCGCTGAATTTTCATGCGATTGGGCGATTGCCTCACCTCCCGCCGCGGCGACCGGTTCGGGCCAGCTGCGGCCGGAGTGACGTTAAAGTCTGGCTTATCCGACCTTAGCGAGTCGATCCTCCAACGCAGGTCCGACGCAACGCGGTCAATGATTAGCAACGGGATACGAGCCGAGCGCGGGGGGGGGCTAAAGAGTAAAGAGGGTCAATATTCAATAACCTGCGTTTCCCTGAAGTGGAGATCAGGAGGCTGTGACATTGAGACCGGTCGTGGAACGGCATGTGGTCTGTCAATGTGCGACATGCTAGCTGCAAAGTGGTTTGGAAATTTGATATCGGCATTTTAAGTAAAAGGTTTGAGGTGGATACAATGGAAAAGATGTGCATTACTTTAGCAGGGTTAGGTTGGGTGACTATACTGTGGAAATATCTCTGTTGTTTTAGTTTTTTTCTACGTAGAAATGTAACGCTCCACTACAAACATGTTGTCAAAGCAGCTCTTGGCGTCAAAATGAGACCGCTGTGTGCGTTCTGCTGTAGCGTTTTATTCCCCGAAAAGCAGAAAGTGCACTGCTAGCATGCTAGTTGTTGTTAGCATTAGCGTGACGGCAAAACGCTGGCCTCTGTAAGTGGTGCAAAGCATTTGTGAATAATTGCCACGCTTGGAACACACGTGGACTTCAACAAAAGGATTAAAATGAACCAGTCCTGTTTTCCAGGTTTTTTTTGTTTAACGACAGTAAACATTAGGTACAGTGACTTTAAGAAGAATTGATTGTCTGTACGGTTCCGCTAAAAACAGCCACAGACAGTTGTTTATTGGCACTTGCATTTACCAGTGAGGTTTATTTGAATCGAGCTGCATCGTCTGTGCCAAATGTGTCCAAGAAAGCGACACTATTGACGCTATGGACACTATGGACACTATGGACACTACGGACGCTTTTGGACGCTTTTGGACGCTTTTGAACGCTTTGGTTGGATGCTACTGCTTTGCTAGTCCTGGTTCAACCTTTTCTTGACCCTGGTAAAGAAATGATTAAATTTGCTGGCTTAAGATGAGCAAGTATTAGTTTTGTCCTTAGTCAATAGAAGATACTTTCAGTCAACATATCTTACTTATTCTCCATGGATAAATATACAAAACTGTCCTGGTTTAGTCCTGGTTTAGCCCTGGTTTAGTCCTGGTTTAGCCCTGGTTTAGTCCTAGTTTAGCCCTGGTTTAGTCCTAGTTTAGCCCTGGTTTAGTCCTGGTTTAGCCCTGGTTTAGTCCTAGTTTAGACCTGGTTTAGTCCTAGTTTAGCCCTGGTTTAGTCCTGGTTTAACCCTGGTTTAGACCTGGTTTAGTCCTAGTTTTGCCCTGGTTTAGTCTTGGTTTAGTCCTAGTTTAGCCCTGGTTTAGTCCTGGTTTAACCCTGGTTTAGCCCTGGTTTAGTCCTGGTTTAGTCCTGGTTTAGTCCTAGTTTAGCCCTGGTTTAGTCCTAGTTTAGCCCTGGTTTAGTCCTAGTTTAGCCCTGGTTTAGTCCTGGTTTAGTCCTAGTTTAGCCCTGGTTTAGTCCTGGTTTAGTCCTGGTTTAGCCCTGGTTTAGTCCTGGTTTAGTCCTGGTTTAGCCCTGGTTTAGTCCTGGTTTAGTCCTGGTTTAGTCCTGGTTTAGCCCTGGTTTAGTCCTGGTTTAACCCTGGTTTAGTCCTAGTTTAACCCTGGTTTAGACCTGGTTTAGTCCTAGTTTAGCCCTGGTTTAGTCCTAGTTTAGCCCTGGTTTAGTCCTAGTTTAACCCTGGTTTAGACCTGGTTTAGTCCTAGTTTAGCCCTGGTTTAGTCCTGGTTTAACCCTGGTTTAGACCTGGTTTAGTCCTAGTTTAGCCCTGGTTTAGTCCTGGTTTAACCCTGGTTTAGCCCTGGTTTAGTCCTGGTTTAGTCCTGGTTTAGTCCTAGTTTAGTCCTAGTTTAACCCTGGTTTAGACCTGGTTTAGTCCTAGTTTAGCCCTGGTTTAGTCCTAGTTTAGCCCTGGTTTAGTCCTAGTTTAACCCTGGTTTAGACCTGGTTTAGTCCTAGTTTAGCCCTGGTTTAGTCCTGGTTTAACCCTGGTTTAGACCTGGTTTAGTCCTAGTTTAGCCCTGGTTTAGTCCTGGTTTAGTCCTAGTTTAGTCCTAGTTTAACCCTGGTTTAGACCTGGTTTAGTCCTAGTTTAGCCCTGGTTTAGTCCTAGTTTAGCCCTGGTTTAGTCCTAGTTTAACCCTGGTTTAGACCTGGTTTAGTCCTGGTTTAACCCTGGTTTAGTCCTAGTTTAACCCTGGTTTAGACCTGGTTTAGTCCTAGTTTAGCCCTGGTTTAGTCCTAGTTTAGCCCTGGTTTAGTCCTAGTTTAACCCTGGTTTAGACCTGGTTTAGTCCTAGTTTAGCCCTGGTTTAGTCCTGGTTTAACCCTGGTTTAGACCTGGTTTAGTCCTAGTTTAGCCCTGGTTTAGTCCTGGTTTAACCCTGGTTTAGCCCTGGTTTAGTCCTGGTTTAGTCCTGGTTTAGTCCTAGTTTAGCCCTGGTTTAGTCCTAGTTTAGCCCTGGTTTAGTCCTAGTTTAGCCCTGGTTTAGTCCTGGTTTAGTCCTAGTTTAGCCCTGGTTTAGTCCTGGTTTAGTCCTGGTTTAGCCCTGGTTTAGTCCTGGTTTAGTCCTGGTTTAGCCCTGGTTTAGTCTTGGTTTAGTCCTGGTTTAGACCTGGTTTAGCCCTGGTTTAGTCCTGGTTTAACCCTGGTTTAGTCCTAGTTTAACCCTGGTTTAGACCTGGTTTAGTCCTAGTTTAGCCCTGGTTTAGTCCTAGTTTAGCCCTGGTTTAGTCCTAGTTTAGCCCTGGTTTAGCCCTGGTTTAGTCCTGGTTTAGTCCTAGTTTAACCCTGGTTTAGACCTGGTTTAGTCCTAGTTTAGCCCTGGTTTAGTCCTAGTTTAGCCCTGGTTTAGACCTGGTTTAGTCCTAGTTTAGCCCTGGTTTAGACCTGGTTTAGTCCTAGTTTAGCCCTGGTTTAGTCCTAGTTTAGCCCTGGTTTAGCCCTGGTTTAGTCCTTGCATAAATAGCCGAGGCTTGGCAACTTGGGGTTGTATTTTTACCACGTGAAACTTCAGAGTCTGTAAATCATGGTTGGAGCCGGTGGTCAACGATCTCGCCCTTTGAAGACGAGACGACCATTGACTTTGAAGACGAGACAAAAAACTAAATCACTGTCACTGCGAAACACCTTCTCACGCCTGCCATTTCAGAAAAGTAACCCGGCTCTAAAAATACTCTTTAGCGACCGACAAATCAATATTTTTGAATTTTTGCCACGACTTTTCCATCGTCGAGAGCGGCACGATATTTCGCCGTCGAATTGAAATTGCACAATAGACAAAACGCAAAGACGACAATTTTTTAAGTGACATCATTACAAAAGTCTCGCTGATGTAAAAACTCTCTGACTCTGCAGTTTAGACTTGTACAAGCGTCACATGTTGGTATTAGTCATTTGGACGTGTTTAAAACGTCAACTTTGAACATCATTCCACAACTAAAAACACACAATCTTATCTAAAAATCTGTTAGTTCAATGTTTTTGCCAAAATCATACGTTACCACCTATAGATTCATTCCTTTTTTCTAGATTGTTTAAGCTATAAACTCCACACAAACACAACAGAACACTAAAATGTCAAATATAAATGTATATATAAAGGTATTTGACATCCTTTTGAACATGAGTATAAATATATATCATTTATGAGTTATATTGCGCCAGTAAATTAAGTATCTGTACAACTGTAAATTTATGTACATATTAAGCCTATTTTTTCTTCTTTCTTCTTCTTTTTTTCAATCTGATTTATCTTATTGTTACGACTTATTCATTGTCCATTGTTTTATTGTTTTGCGTTGCGTCGAATCGCCAAGACAAGTCCCTGTGTTTGTGAATTTTCCTCTTTGACGACGGCAATAAACCGTTTCCTGCTCCTGATTCTGATATTTTCCCGTGTTTCTGTGCGAAATGTTGAAACGACACTTCCCGGCGTCTTTTTAAAGCCACAAACGAAACAAACGCAACTCAAAATAGTCATAAAATCAGCCCACACTCGCTTCAAAACGCTCGCCGCCGCTGAAACGAGCCTGGGATTCTCTGTGTGTGTGTGTGTGTGTGTGTGTGTGCATGTGTGTGTGTGTGCATGTGTGTGTGTGTGTGTGTGTGTGTGCATGTGTGTGTGTGTGTGTGTGTGTGTGTGTGTGTGTGTGTGTGCATGTGTGTGTGTGTGTGTGTGTGTGTGCATGTGTGTGTGTGTGTGTGTGTGTGTGTGTGTGTAGTCCTTCTGCCTTCAGGCTCAGAGAGATAAAGACGAGAGCGAGCGAGCGAGCGAGGCGGTGAGGGAGGCGAGCACGAGGAGGAAGCGGTCACATGTTCGGTGGGCCGGAGGGGAGGCGGGGCCGTGTCGTCGGCAGCTCCTCCCCCTCCCTCCTTCTGCCCTCCCCCCTCCCGGAGCGATCACATGACTGCAGCAGGCTTGTTCTGTAACTCCGGTCACGAGGAGAGAGTAGTATTACAATGAGGCAGGGGACACCGCGCCGCACACACCCGCCGCCACGGAAACGGGCGGAATTCGGAGGCTATCTTTGGTGCCCATGAGGAAGGGTTTATTCAATTTGGTCGGGCTTAAGTTGAGCCTAAAAACTGAGCGTTGGCATTTTTGCGAGACACTTTGAAAATAAAAATAAGGGCTGGATTTCACGGGACGCGTCTGTGAAAATGTGATCGAGGTCGATATTGTGTTTGCACGAGTTTGAGGTCATTTTGGCTGCGATTTAGCACCCGATTTATTTAATGCAGGTCAAGTCCGGGTGTCCGAGTGACACAGAACCATGTCATGTTCAGAGACTTTGACTCAGTTTTGTTCTGAAAAATGTAGTTGTTTGGAAATGACTTATGCATCTGCTCATGGTTTTATTAGTGCAGTTTTAGGTAAAGTTTTTGGTACAGTTTTTTAGTCTAGTTTTAGTCTAGGTTTTGCTCAAATTTCACTCCAATTTCACTCCAATTTCACTCCAATTTCACTCCTATTTCACTCCTATTTCACTCCTATTTCACTCCTATTTCACTCCTATTTCACTCCTATTTCACTCCTATTTCACTCCTATTTCACTCACATTTCACTCCTATTTCACTCCTATTTCACTCACATTTCACTCCTATTTCACTCCTATTTCACTCACATTTCACTCACATTTCACTCACATTTCACTCCTGTTTTGCGCCTGTTTCGCTCAGATTTTGCTCTTATTTTGCGCCTGTTTCGCTCCAGTTTCACGTCAGTTTTTGCTCCTGTTTTGCTACAATTTCACTCCAATTTTGCTCCCGTTTCACTCCTATTTCACCCTTGTTTCGCGGCTGTTTCGCTCAGATTTCACTCCTATTTCACTCCAGTTTCACGCCTGTTTTTGCTCCTGTTTTGCAACGATTTCTCTCCGATTTCTCCCCAATCTCGCCCCGGCTTCCTATTGCCCTACAAAACCGCGCCAAACCAACAGATCGCCGATCAAACGACACTGCAGACCGATAGCTTTACCGGCGCGTCATCAAACCTCTGCAATAAACTACGCCGAAATGCGCTGCCAAAACTTCCAACTCGTGCCAGACCCAGTTTTACGCAATCCGTTTGTGATTCGCCGGCGCGCTCGTAAACTACCGTCTAATCTCCTAATGCTTATAAATGTGGCTGGTATGAGAAGCTGGGTCACGCAATGTGCGCTGTGCGAGGATGTGCTGCGTGCACCGGGGGGGGGCGGGCTCTAATGGGGACATGCAAAACAGGCATCGACTGTGGACCACGGGCGGCGTTCTGTGGGATTCTGATCTTGAGCGTGGAGGTTATTGCGGCAGAGTCCTTGAGCTGCACAGAAGGGGACAGATAAAGCAAAAACCGACCACTGGACAAAGTGTGACGGCGCGTTATCTGATAGGGTTATCTGCCCCGACAAAGGCAGCGCCGGCGGGAGTGTTAATATTTACACCTTGTTTTTAAGGGAAACTGTACAACGGAAGGGGACATTTGTGGCCGCTGAGTACATTTTAAGTAGCGCTCGGACTTACTCACGCTTATCTTTACACAAATTGGCGTCAAGAACATGGTTGTGGTTGTTGTGCGATGACTAGGTGATTGGCAGTTTGAAATCTGGACTATGTGAACTCGAAAACACGTTAAAAAGACAGGTTCATAATGATGACATTGGCGTTTTTACTTCAAAATGTCCAAAAAAGACAGATTTTCACGATATTTCCACCTTTAATTGGTTGATAATGTATTATTAATGAACTCATCGTCAAGAACATCGTTGTGGTTGTTGTGC
>NW_027315735.1:34610308-34615308 GCF_026437365.1 Eucyclogobius newberryi | reverse complement strand
GTACTGCAGTCATATATAAATGTACTGCAGTGGTATATAAATGTACTGCAGTGGTATATAAATGTACTGCAGTGGTATATAAATGTACTGCAGTGGTATATGAATGTACTGCAGTGGTATATAAATGTACTGCAGTGGTATATAAATGTACTGCAGTCGTATATAAATGTACTGCAGTCGTATATGAATATACTGCAGTGGTATATAAATGTACTGCAGTCGTATATGAATGTACTGCAGTCGTATATAAATGTACTGCAGTGGTATATAAATGTACTGCAGTCGTATATAAATGTACTGCAGTGGTATATAAATGTACTGCAGTGGTATATAAATGTACTGCAGTCGTATATAAAAGTACTGCAGTGGTATATAAATGTACTGCAGTTGTATATAAATGTACTGCAGTTGTATATAAATGTACTGCAGTCGTATATAAAAGTACTGCAGTGGTATATAAATGTACTGCAGTGGTATATAAATGTACTGCAGTGGTATATAAATGTACTGCAGTGGTATATAAATGTACTGCAGTGGTATATGAATGTACTGCAGTGGTATATAAATGTACTGCAGTGGTATATGAATGTACTGCAGTGGTATATAAATGTACTGCAGTGGTATATAAATGTACTGCAGTGGTATATAAATGTACTGCAGTGGTATATAAATGTACTGCAGTGGTATATAAATGTACTGCAGTGGTATATAAATGTACTGCAGTGGTATATGAATGTACTGCAGTGGTATATAAATGTACTGCAGTGGTATATGAATGTACTGCAGTGGTATATAAATGTACTGCAGTGGTATATAAATGTACTGCAGTGGTATATAAATGTACTGCAGTGGTATATAAATGTACTGCAGTGGTATATAAATGTACTGCACTGAATCATCACATTTCTTCTTCTTTATTTAAAGGTGTTTCATGCTCGATGTGACGTTTGTCTTTTCCAGACTAAATAACACAGTTTCCATGGAGACGGAGGTGTCAGAGCCCCTCCCCCAAGAAAAGACACATTTAGCCTGGCCCTGGCCCCTCGGACGGCCCACTTTAGAGCGCCTCGGGACGCTTCTGTTGTCCAGGGTCCAGGGGCGCCCCCAGGTGGTCAGGTCATCCATGCACAGGTCCAGGGTCCAGGGGCCCCTCCAGGTGGTCAGGTCATCCATGCACAGGTCCAGAGTCCAGGGGCCCCTCCAGGTGGTCAGGTCATTCATGCACAGGTCCAGGGTCCAGGGGCCCCTCCAGGTGGTCAGGTCATTCATGCACAGGTCTAGGGGCCCCTCCAGGTGGTCAGGTCATTCATGCACAGGTCCAGGGTCCAGGGGCCCCTCCAGGTGGCCAGGTCATCCATGCAGAGGTCCAGGGTCCAGGGGCCCCTCCAGGTGGTCAGGTTATCCATGCACAGGTCCAGAGTCCAGGGGCCCCTCCAGGTGGTCAGGTCATCCATGCACAGGTCCAGGGGCCCCTCCAGGTGGTCAGGTCATTCATGCACAGGTCCAGGGTCCAGGGGCCCCTCCAGGTGGTCAGGTCATCCATGCACAGGTCCAGGGTCCAGGGGCCCCTCCAGGTGGTCAGGTCATCCATGCACAGGTCCAGGGGCCCCTCCAGGTGGTCAGGTCATTCATGCACAGGTCAAGGGTCCAGGGGCCCCTCCAGGTGGTCAGGTCATCCATGCACAGGTCCAGGGTCCAGGGGCCCCTCCAGGTGGTCAGGTCATCCATGCACAGGTCCAGAGTCCAGGGGCCCCTCCAAGTGGTCAGGTCATCCATGCACAGATCCAGAGTCTAGGGACCCCTCCAGGTGGTCAGGTCATCCATGCACAGGTCCAGGGTCCAGGGGCCCCTCCAGGTGGTCAGGTCATCCATGCACGGTCCAGGGTCCAGGGGAGCCCACAGGTGGTCAGGTCATCCATGCACAGGTCCAGAGTCCAGGGGCCCTTCCAGGTGGTCAGGTCATTCATGCACAGGTCAAGGGTCCAGGGGCCCCTCCAGGTGGTCAGGTCATCCATGCACAGGTCCAGGGTCCAGGGGCACCTCCAGGTGGTCAGGTCATCCATGCATGGTCCAGGGTCCAGGGGCCCCTCCAGGTGGTCAGGTCATCCATGCACAGGTCCAGAGTCCAGGGGCCCCTCCAGGTGGTCAGGTCATCCATGCACAGATCCAGAGTCTAGGGACCCCTCCAGGTGGTCAGGTCATCCATGCACAGGTCCAGGGGCCCCTCCAGGTGGTCAGGTCATTCATGCACAGGTCCAGGGGCCCCTCCAGGTGGTCAGGTCATCCATGCACGGTCCAGGGTCCAGGGGCCCCTCCAGGTGGTCAGGTCATCCATGCACGGTCCAGGGTCCAGGGGCCCCTCCAGGTGGTCAGGTCATCCATGCACAGGTCCAGAGTCCAGGGGCCCCTCCAGGTGGTCAGGTCATCCATGCACAGGTCCAGAGTCCAGGGGCCCCTCCAGGTGGTCAGGTCATCCATGCACGGTCCAGGGTCCAGGGGCCCCTCCAGGTGGTCAGGTCATCCATGCACGGTCCAGGGTCCAGGGGCCCCTCCAGGTAGTCAGGTCATCCATGCACGGTCCAGGGTCCAGGGGCCCCTCCAGGTGGTCAGGTCATGCCCTATCACTTGAATGCATGCTGCTCACTTCTCCCTCAAACCCCCTGGTGGTGGATGTGAGTGTCGCGCCTCGATAAACAGCTGATGCTAACGTGCGCTAGCCTCGCTTTGCTAAGCTCAACAAATAAAGTCATAATCACCGGAAATACAGCTTTTTCTCACAAGAAATGATTAGTTTCTGTTCCTGTTTGGACCTGTGAGTCAGTCTGATACAAATGTCCCTTTAGTACATTATCTTTAAGCAGTAAAACTTGAAAATACACAGTTGTATTAGATAATATTAATAACATAAGTCAGAATAAAGAGAACTCACTATGTTCACTTTACAAAGCTGGTAATTGCTCCCGTTTCCTCTTCATCCGCACGTCGCACACACAATGGCTCTTTTCAGACTTCGTTCATTTTAATTCTTCTTCACAAACAAAGCGCCCGGTCGCTCCAGTTTCACTTCAGAACGACACCATCGCTGTTCCCATGGCAACGGCCAAAACTGCCACCGTCACTCATCTTTCTCCGCGAGTTCACGGAGACGAGAGGACGAGGCAGAAACAAACCCCAAACCTGCAGGAAAGGGACTGGCGTGTGTTTGAAATCGCCATGGCGACGGCCCTGTGATGGTCCAGAGTGTTTCCTGTCCTGGCGCTGAAGAGATGAAGTATATTTATAGCAAAGAGTTTTCACACGCCGCATAAGCAGTGATGGGAAGAATACTTCAGAATACTAAATACTTGCATTAACACGTATTTTGTGTTTGTTTTGCTTTTCATGGCCGTTCAGATGATGTATTAAGTGTGAGAGCGCCACTTTGTGTTTGTTTTACATTTATTCATCACTGTGACAGTAAAAGTACACATTACTCACAAACACAATGCAGTTTGAAGTACTACGATGACTTTGGGAAACTGTAATACCACAAAAGGTAAAAAGTAACGGTTATCAGTGGTGGATGAAGTTTTCTTTTTTGTTAGTCAAGTAAAAGTGCAGGTACAGGAAGTAAAATGTGCAAATACAGGAAGTAAAAGTGCAGGTACAAGAAGTAAAAAGTGCAGATACAGGAGCAAAAATACTGAAGTAAAAGTGCAGATACAGGAAGTAAAAAGTGCAGCTATAGGAAGTAAAAAGTGCAGCTATAGGAAGTAAAAAGTGCAGGTACAGGAGCAAAAAATACTGAAGTAAAAGTGCAGATACAGGAAGTAAAAAGTGCAGCTATAGGAAGTAAAAAGTGCAGGTACAGGAAGTAAAAAGTGCAGCTACAGGAAGTAAAAAGTGCAGCTACAGGAAGTAAAAAGTGCAGCTACAGGAAGTAAAAGTGCAGGTACAGGAAATAAAAAGTGCAGGTACAAGAAGTAAAAGTGCAGGTACAAGAAGTAAAAAGTGTAAGTGTAGGAAGTAAAAAGTGCAGGTACAGGAAGTAAAAAGTGCAGGTACAGGAAGTAAAAGTGCAGGTACAGGGGGGGGAAATACTCTTGTAAAAGTGTAAATATCCCAAAAACAGAGTAAAAATACAGGAAGTTGAGTCCTAAAACACTCACTGTCACCAAAAAGTGCCATTCCATCAAAAATGCAGCTTATCAAGTATTATTGTTTGTCAAATCATAAATATTGTGAAATGTAAATGGATTTTGACCCTTGTTTTTTTTACAATCATGTTGCTAAGTAACAGTTGTGGATGGTCATATTTGTCCAACCAGGAAGTGACGTTATACCCAAATATCTCCAAAATGTTTAATGTTTATTTAAAGTAAAGTCACAATCTCTTCGTCCCACTGTTTGAAAATGTACTTTAAGAGTAAAAAGTACACGTTTTAAGCCCTTTTAAATTGTCAAATGTTGTAATTTTGATAAAGAATTGCGCTGGTTTGGTCAGCAGCCGCATGAACTCATGTAAAATGCGTCATTTCCTTCTTCGGCACCCTCCCTGTAAATACTCATCACTATAAAAGTACTGAAATAGTTTATAGATATGACACGTTACTATGTCCGGCTCCTGTGGTGCAGCTGCTCACGGACAGCTGACCGAGCCCAGAACCAAACGCGAGCGGTCATGTTTTACTGCGCCGCGTCTTGTGCTTTGTGCTGGTGAAGCGGTCAAAAGGCGTTACCGTGTCGACAGGTGGAGACACGTGCCCTTTGACCCCACCCCCGGTCCCCAAACAGGGCCGGGGTCGAGCGGTGCAAGGAGGAGGAGTTAACCTTGTGTCTCTGTCAAACTGAAAGGTCATGTTGACTTTGGCGCTTTTACTTTGAAAATATTGACATTGGAGCCTTTGAATGTTTGTTTGTATATTCTTCATGACTGTAATTCTTGTTTTGATTTAGATTTTCTGGACTGACAATATCGCGGTGATTAAGAGGAAACGACAGTGTTGGTGAATACGTGTTAT
>NW_027315735.1:34562808-34607808 GCF_026437365.1 Eucyclogobius newberryi | reverse complement strand
ACTGGATCTTCTCTGGATCTTCTCTGGGTCTCTTAACTGAGCCGCGTCTGGATGTTCCTCTGCTGATAAAAGGTTGGCGGTTCAGTCCCTCTCGTGGGTTTGTTCATGAGTAAAGCAAGACACTTCACACACCTTAAAATAATTAAAATAACCAAAATAAGAACATAACTAAACCAAATTTGCGCAAGACTAAACACAAATGCAGAAATTTCAAACAAAAGAAGAGGCTTGATACGGATGTTGATACCACAATGGTGTTAAACATATTTTTTTGTATAAAATAATCCAGTATTTGACAAAAAAAATGACAATATCTTCTTTGCAATAACCACGTGAACTAAAGATCATTCTAAAACGGCTCAGGAAAAGTCACATTTTGTCCTCTTTATGTGTTTTAACATCAGTAATTGTTCGAAAGAGTAGTTTGAATACTAGCTTTAGCATGGGTTAGCATGGGTTAGCATCTGAGTATAGAGACAAACTCAAAACTAACCTAAGTCAAGGCTTTATCGGGCCTGAATTGGGATAAAATGTGAACGTCTCACCCCTTACGCTTAATGGGACGTGGGACTTTTTCTTTATTTATTCCAATTTGTCCACTATTTTATTAAAGGAACTCTCGAGCGGTTTAATATGTTGAACTTAAAATAAAGCTGTAACACTCTTATTTCCAGCTAAATCAATCATTCTGAGAAGCATCAGTTTGTACTCCAAAACCGCAAGTAAAACATGAGCCTGAAATACAATAATAGGACTTGTATATGGATTCCGCATGGACTTTTTTTTTTTTTTGCTTTATTACAATTCCCTAAAACCTTTTAGTTCATTTACCTTCAGCTTTAAAAGAGAATTGTTAAACCTGAAGTCACAAGTCCATGTTCCTGCTGCAAATTCCACAAAGAACTATTACTACGCTCTATGTATTTCTTATAGTTTTTTTAGTTTTATTTCTTCCGTTATGTTTCAGTCCGAGCATTGAAATTCGGCCCGCGGCCCAAAATGGGTTTGACATCGCTGGTCCAGACTCTAGTCAAAACCAGGACTGAACCCGGACCAGCGTCTTGAATTTACTCTTGCGTCAATAACATGTTGAATCGATGCCAGGAACAAAGCTCGTTCAAATCTGTCCAAACAGGAACTAAACCAGGAACTAAACCAGGAACTAAACCAGGAACAAAAGCAGCACAATGAGGCCAGTCACAAACGCAACGTGAGATCTGGGACTAAACTGAGACCTGGACCACAAACGGGCCACAAACGCACAGCAAGAACCCAAAACAAACGCACCACAGACAGACCACAAACAGACCACAAACGCACCACAAACAGACCACAAATGCACCACAAACAGACCACAAACGCACCACAAACAGACCACAAACGCATCACAATTGCAACACAAACGCACCACAAACAGACCACAAACGCATCACAATTGCAACACAAACGCACCACAAACAGACCACAAACAGACCACAAACGCACCACAAACAGACCACAAACGCACCACAAACAGACCACAAACGCATCACAATTGCAACACAAACGCACCACAAACAGACCACAAACGCATCACAATTGCAACACAAACGCACCACAAACAGACCACAAACAGACCACAAACGCACCACAAACAGACCACAAACGCACCACAAACAGACCACAAACGCACCGCAAACGTTTCCGCGGCCGTGTGTTCAGACGGCGCACAGTGACTAAGCACTTTTCCCGCCGCGAGTGCAAACAAGTAAACAAAGTGTGTAAGAATGTAAATGTTCAGGTCGGAGCCCGTCTGAGCTGCTCCCAAACTGGGACGTGATCGCGCTCCGGGGCAACTCAGGTCACGCCATTCAGGAAGTATACGTCTGATTCTGAACAAACAATCATCATCATGAGCTTTGTTTACTTTGTTTTTGACACATTTCACTAAAAACGCAGTGAACACGTTTATATGTCACATTTGACTAAACATTTGTCCCGTTTGTCCCCAATTTGACATTTTTTTTGTAAAGTTTATCATTGTACTTCCTGGTGAGCACAATTATATCATAGATAGACATAGATAGATGTTAACTTCACAACTGTTACCTAGCAACCAGACTGTAAACAAGAGCCTCAAACCACATAAATGACACAACAGTTACGATTTGACACACAATGATACCGTATAACACCGTAACCAACTGTCAGAAAAGTGCGTCAGTTAAGTGTAAACTGACTTTGTGTTTTCAACGGCACGTCGCACATTGATGACATCACAGAGGGAGGATTCTGTTTTTGAACTGCATTCAAAAATCTATCCCCAACTTTACTTTTTGGTTTCACGACACGCACTTTGGTTTGTACAATGATCTTAGCAAACATTACGTTATAAACTTTATTCTATGATAATTCTGGTAGAATTTCATATCCATAAATTTAAATTAATAGATAGTGAACTGCTGTATAAAACTGTGTAACCAAACACTCCATGTACTCTCTGGTACTTCTCCATTTCGTTCATTAAAAATAAAAATAATAATTAAATTTTTTTTAATGATAATTAAAAAAATAAATAATAATAATAATAAAATAAATAAAATAAATAAAATAAATAAAATAAATAAAATAAATACAATTAAATGAAATTAAATAAAATAAATAAAATAAATAAAATAAATAAAATAAATAAAATAAATAAAATAAATAAAATAAATAAAATAAATAAAATAAATAAATAAAAATTTAGTTCTAATTCCTGTCATTTCAAACTCTTATTTTCCTCACAAACTGCGACTTTACAGAGGTAAATCTATGACAAAACTGTTTTTTTTATAACACTACATCTTACTTTTACAATGTTCCACACACAAGTTAAAGGTGCACTGCGTAACTTTACCGACAAAGACCAACACCTGCTCACGCACATGGTTTTGCCCGACATATTTTACATTAAACTGATCTATCACGGAGTCAAATAGGTGCAAATTGTCAGATGACGTGTTTTTTTTAACCCCGATTACAAAACTGACCCGTGTACTTAATGCAGGCTGTAAAGTTACACACTGCACCTTTAAATAACCGCTGACATATCTTTTCCACCCGGAGATCAGCAGTGAGCCAGTTTGTCCTCACGTTTCCAGGAGGAATTCGCGGCGGTGAGATCTTTTTTCGACACAAACGCCTCTGATCTCCGTAATAACCGCGCTATGCTAACTATGCTAACTACACTAATGCCCCCCCCCCCCCCCCCCGGAGCAGTTGCATAATTCCTCCGAGTCTGACCTCGAAGCGGGTGAAACGGATAGTGAGAGGACAGTCCAGGGAATGCCAAGCGCTAATGGCTAATGCTAATTCGGTCGCACCGGCTGCAACCAAAACAAACACGCTCGCTAACGACCTTGACTTCGGACGCTAATGTTTGGTTTCATTTCTGTCATTTTCACGGCGATTTGCATATTTTCTCGTTTGTTTTTAGAGTTTTTGACTGAAATTGAGATGTTTTGGCTGCCAACCAGAAATCATTTTCAATCTGAAGGTGCTGGAATGAGAAAGTAGAATGTCATACTACTTTGCGCTAAAGTAGTCCTGACGTAAAGGGAAGAGTTAAGACCTTAAACTGCTCTGTCTTTGTTCAGATGTTGGCCTAGTTATGGGTCGGTGTAGCCCACATTGTCCTCTGCCCGCCTCTTGTGCCCAATTAGCATTTGATTCGTTTGTTTTTTCACCTGGCCGAGGTTTGAGGAGACTGTTGTAAACAGAGGGTCGATTATACCTCAAGCCCACGTCGCAAATATTTCCCTTTTCGACAAAAATTGCCTCTTTCAAACTATTTTTTTTCTTAAAATCTGCACTCAGCGTTTTCAGACGAGTGGTCGGGAGGACCTAAGATATCTATCCCCATAGGGACAGGGCCAAGTTACAGGTCAGGTCTGCGGAGAGGTAAGAATACGTGTTTTTCTTGACAATTCCAACAACACAAACAAAAAAGATGTGTTGAGTCCAGAGGTCATTTTGTCCATTGTGCGTGAAAAAAAAGACATAAGGTTAATGTTATACTGTGGGACATTCCAGGCAAAGCAATACTATCGCCATAGAGACGAGCAGAGACGTTACAGTGCACCTTTAAACGTGTCGGTTTTTTAGCATTTTTTTGGACAGGGCACTAGTTCAAAAGGGATGATACAACTGAAAAATTGGGCAATATTTACACCTGATGCCCTTCCTGTCCGGCCGCCGCCCACACACCGTGACATGGAGGTCCACGGTCAACAACAAACCACCGCTCTTTCACTATCCTTTAGTCGATGCGTTGTCTTAATTACTTTTACTTGAAGAACGACTCGCTGAGCGTTCAAAGCCGATGACTGGCCTCGGGAGTCGTCTTACACCTCGCGCACACACACATCTCTCACGTTGTAAATCTTGAATAATCGTTGTGTAAGCTTGGATGTCGTCGTGGTGATTCGCGTCTCTCTGTTACATGCTCGGTGCGTGTCGGCTGCCAACAATGTGTCACTCGTGTTTTCGTAATATTTGAACCGCGGAAACACGTTTGATAAAGACCGTTTTCGTGAAGGTCGAGTCGACGTCGTCTCGGCCAAGCACTCGGGCGATTTACGCGTCGCGTTAAGACGTAATTAATAAGGACTTAACGTGCGCTCGCAGGCGGTGCAGTGGTTTAAGGACGCACCACAAACAGACCACAAACGGACCACAAATGGACCACAAATGCACCGCAAACGCACCACAAACGCACCACGAACGCACCACAAACGCACCACAGACAGACCACAACACAAATGGACCGAAAACAGACCACAAACGCACCACATACAGACCACAAACGCACCACAGACAGACCAGGGTTGTGACCGCATTGGCCTTGACAGTTTGCTGAATGTCAGAAAGATGTAAATAGATTACATTGTTGATAAGAATAGTGCACTATCAAGGCATTGCTCTTAAGCAGTGGCCCCCAACCACCGGGCCGCGGGCCAAAACCGGGCCGCGGGCCACCTACTACCGGTCCCCAGAGGCCAATGCAACCTATGTAACGTATTATTATTATTATTTTAGTTTCATAGACTGTTGCTACGTCCCAATATTATATGTGTTTTATCATGAAAATATAGAGCTGATCTAATTAACAGAAACATAACTAATAATGTATTTAAAAAGTGATATGTACACATTTGACGCTGTGGTTACGGGTGTCAATCGGTCCCTGAAAAAACATCTTGTGATTGTAAAAAAGTCGTGGAACGCTGCTCTTTTGCTCGGCCCGGAATGTTCCGCAGTTCGGCATTAAACCTTTCCGATTGTCCACTTTTAATCCATCAATAACAGGTGTTTTTTCTTGGTTCGTGGTTGCTGTCGCCGTGGAGCTAGCTGGGCTTAATGCCGTACTGCGGAACATCCCAGGCAAACCGGTAACACCTCGCGTAGACGTAGGTGCCCCTTTCATTCTGTATCTGACCTAGAAACGCTCCGTGCGATTATAAAAGCGTCTTGTTTACACGTCCCGGGTCTGAACGTGGCATATTGTACATTCCGAGCCTGTAATAGGTGTTGGGTGAGCCGCGATGCTACAGTCGTAACTCTCGCTGTTGCGTGTCGAGTCGCCGTTTCAGAAGCGGCTCCGGCGTTTCGTGGCGTGCCAGGACTCTTTCCTCATCCCTGAAATGTGCTCCTCTTGTGTTACGTTTTTAAAGGCGGGGCTCTCCGGGGCTCGGGCCAGACGTCGGGGGAGGACCGCAACCCCGCAACCCCGCAACCCCGCAACCCCGCAACCCCGCAACCCCGCAACCCCGCGACCCCGCAACCCCGCGACCCCGCAACCCCGCAACCCCGCGACCCCGCAACCCCGCAACCCCGCAACCCCGCAACCCCGCGACCTTTCCGTGGTCCCGGTGGTCAGAAGGGTGGGAGCAGAGGGGTCCGAGCTTCGGTTTTGGACGACAATGACCAGCGAATCAGCACGTTCTACCTGGAAGAACGATTCCATTTTACTTTTTTTCCCCTTTTTATTATTTTTTAAACACACAGCAACAAAACTTATAAACTGACCTATATAAAGTAGAAATAGAGAAGGAAAAACACACTCTCTTATGCTTATATAATAATAATAATAATGATAATAATAATAATAATAATAAAAAAGATACAAATAAATGAATAGTAATAATAATAATAAAAACATAAGTAAAATATATAATAATACATGAATAAAAAATAATACATAAATAAATAAATAGTAAACAATTATGAATAAATAGATAATAAATAAATAAAAATAAATGCATACATAACAATAAATAAATTATAATAATAAATAAATAAATGCATACATAATAAATAAATAAATAAAAATACATAAAAAATAATAATAAAAAAATAATAATAAGAAGAAAAGGCAGGGCTGGGAACTTCAGCTTTAGTCCTTGTTTACTCCCAATTTTGGCTCGCCCTTAATGCGCTAACAGAACAGGTTTGTGCTCCGGAGCGATGACAACAGACGATCAGAACGATGATTTATGGACTCTACTTTTGACGTTATAAATCTGGTAAATGCGTGTGTTTTCTGCGGCTCAGAGGGGAGACTCCACGGCACGAGAGTGAACAAAGCCAAATGTTATAACTGTGGGTGTGTTTTTGACGAGGGGAACGATGTTATACTGCGGTAAAGCCCTCAAACTGAACTGAGCTGGAGGACTATGGGACGTGTCAGGTACAAACCCTTCACTACACAAAACAATCGTCCGCCCCGCGGCCCCGAGTGTGAAGCGTGGACTCCCGCTTTGACGTCTCAATCATGTCACGTCCCCCTTGAGCCCTTCAAACCGAAACAAAGCCGCCTGCCGGGAGGAAAAAAGACATGGCAATAATAATCCGAGTTGTTCCCTGGGATGACCTGGGATGAGAGCGACGGCGGAGACGAGACGACGAGATCTGAACGCGGCGAAAGGACGACGTGTGGCATTGTATGAGGGACAATTGTGTTTTGATTTTGTAACTCGATCCGTCTGTTTGTGTGTGTGTGTGTGTGTGTGTAGGTGTGTGTGTGTGTGTGTGTGTGTAGGTGTGTGTGTGTGAGTGTGTGTGTGTGTGTGTGTATGTGTGTGTGTGTGTGTATGTGTGTGTGTGTGTGTAGGCGTGTGTGTGTAGGTGTGTGTGTGTGTGAGTGTGTGTGTGTGTGTGTGTGTGAGTGTGTGTGTGTGTATATAGGTGTGTGCGTGTGTGTGTGTGTGAGTGTGTGTGTGTGTGTGTGTGTGTGTGTGTGTTAAGTCATTGTTTATTTCACAGTTTATAAAGTCAGTGAGTAGTGGCTTGAAAAAAACAAAACACCCTGCGCTGTGTTGTAACGCTTCGTTTCTACAACAGGGCGGGGCCAAGTCCTTGTTGTTCAAGTCTCAAGTAAGTTTAAGGTTTTAGTGTCAAGTCCCAGAACCGAGTCAAATGTCCAAGTCCTGAGTGTGAAGTCCTTGAACCAAATTGACAGAAAACGGCTCATATTTTTAAAATGTATAATTTTTTTTGAATGTTTCTTTAAACAAGCCCTGGTCACATCGAAGTATCAACTTTAAAGAGAACAAGTATCAAGTTATCTCAAGTCAGAAGGCTCCAACTCCAAGTCCAGTCCGAGTCATTGGCCTTCAAATCCAGGTCTAGTCCATGTTATCAAGTCAAGTCTCAAGCTAAAAATAGTGACTCAAGTCAAGATAGTTAATTAATCATAATAATAATCCTGATTTTGCTGATTGCCCGTATTGTATCTGTAACAAAGACAATTTCTCCTTTTTGACGAATAAGCAAGTACGTGTCTAATTACCTAATAACTTGATTTGGATGATTTTGAAATCCTTGCTTGACCAGAACGAGTCCTGAGTAGCTGGAAACCTTATTCCAGAATTCCCCCCGAGCGCTGCCATTCCACGTAATCCTTCTTCCGCTTGTTGACACAGAGCTGCCGACGTCCGGAGAAAACAAGTTCTACGTAGACTAAAATCCCGTTTTCAGGTCGAGGGAATCGGACACGTGAACGTCGGACATTTCACACAAGTCAATCTACTTTACAGCGCGTTTCAGCGGCGAGACTTTTCCCTCGTTCACCGCTCAAAAGCAAAGAGTTCCCGCTGGACCGGAAGCGCCATTACAACAAAAGCGCCGATCACGTGGAAAGAAGAGGACAAAGCAGGCGGAATAAGGTCATGGAAAGGCGCCTCGAAACTACAAAAACGAAACGAGCGCAAGCCTAAAATAACACATCAAACTATGAACCGAGCGCTTGCCGCGGTGAAAACACTGCAGCTTCAGCTTTATTATAAACATCTCTTCGGCTGTATTTGAAAGCGCTTCCGTGCCTTTCGCCGGCTTCAAACATGAAGTGTAGTTAAAGGTCGGGCCGGTTCTCCGCGGAGACGATGGGAGATCGATACTGAAGAAATACGGCGGAGCGCCAGAGTAAATATGATTAGAAAGCGCCTGTAAACAGTCGATCACGGCCAATGGACGGCGACGGTGAACACGAGGAAAGTGCGTCGAATACTACGGGAACGCAATTTACAACAGGGTGAAGAAACCGACGTTCGCTCATACGACGGCGAGAAACCGACGTTCGCTCATACGACGGCGAGAAACCGACGTTCGCTCATACGACGGCGAGAAACCGACGTTCGCTCATACGACGCCGAGAAACCGACGTTCGCTCATACGACGCCGAGAAACCGACGTTCCTCATACGACGCCGAGAAACCGACATTCGCTCATACGATGCCGAGAAACCGACGTTCGCTCATACGACGGCGAGAAACCGACGTTCGCTCATACGACGGCGAGAAACCGACGTTCGCTCATACGACGCCGAGAAACCGACGTTCGCTCATACGATGCCGAGAAACCGACGTTCGCTCATACGACGCCGAGAAACCGACGTTCGCTCATACGACGGCGAGAAACCGACGTTCGCTCATACGACGGCGAGAAACCGAAGTTCGCTCATACGACGGCGAGAAACTGACGTTCGCTCATACGACGCCGAGAAACCGACGTTCGCTCATACGACGCCGAGAAACCGACGTTCGCTCATACGACGCCGAGAAACCGACGTTCGCTCATACGACGCCGAGAAACTGACGTTCGCTCATACGACGGCGAGAAACTGACGTTCGCTCATACGACGGCGAGAAACCGACGTTCGCTCATACGACGGCGAGAAACCGACGTTCGCTCATACGACGGCGAGAAACCGACGTTCGCTCATACGATGCCGAGAAACCGACGTTCGCTCATACGACGCCGAGAAACCGACGTTCGCTCATACGATGCCAAGAAACCGACGTTCGCTCATACGACGCCGAGAAACTGACGTTCGCTCATACGACGCCGAGAAACCGACGTTCGCTCATACGATGCCAAGAAACCGACGTTCGTTCATACGACGGCGAGAAACCGACGTTCGCTCATACGACGCCGAGAAACCGACGTTCGCTCATACGATGCCAAGAAACCGACGTTCGCTCATACGACGCCGAGAAACTGACGTTCGCTCATACGACGCCGAGAAACCGACGTTCGCTCATACGATGCCAAGAAACCGACGTTCGCTCATACGACGGCGAGAAACCGACGTTCGCTCATACGACGGCGAGAAACCGACGTTCGCTCATACGATGCCAAGAAACCGACGTTCGCTCATACGACGCCGAGAAACCGACGTTCGCTCATACGATGCCAAGAAACCGACGTTCGCTCATACGACGCCGAGAAACTGACGTTCGCTCATACGACGCCGAGAAACCGACGTTCGCTCATACGATGCCAAGAAACCGACGTTCGTTCATACGACGGCGAGAAACCGACGTTCGCTCATACGATGCCAAGAAACCGACGTTCGCTCATACGATGCCAAGAAACCGACGTTCGCTCATACGACGGCGAGAAACTGACGTTCGCTCATACGATGCCAAGAAACCGACGTTCGCTCATACGACGCCGAGAAACCGACGTTCGCTCATACGACGCCGAGAAACCGACGTTCGCTCATACGACGCCGAGAAACTGACGTTCGCTCATACGACGCCGAGAAACCGACGTTCGCTCATACGACGGCGAGAAACCGACGTTCGCTCATACGACGGCGAGAAACCGACGTTCGCTCATACGACGGCGAGAAACCGACGTTCGCTCATACGACGGCGAGAAACCGACGTTCGCTCATACGACGCCGAGAAACCGACGTTCACTCATACGACGCCGAGAAACCGACGTTCCTCATACGACGCCGAGAAACCGACGTTCGCTCATACGATGCCGAGAAACCGACGTTCGCTCATACGACGCCGAGAAACCGACGTTCGCTCATACGACGGCGAGAAACCGACGTTCGCTCATACGACGGCGAGAAACCGACGTTCGCTCATACGACGGCGAGAAACCGAAGTTCGCTCATACGACGGCGAGAAACTGACGTTCGCTCATACGACGCCGAGAAACCGACGTTCGCTCATACGACGCCGAGAAACCGACGTTCGCTCATACGACGCCGAGAAACCGACGTTCGCTCACACGATGCCGAGAAACTGACGTTCGCTCATACGACGGCGAGAAACCGACGTTCGCTCATACGACGGCGAGAAACCGACGTTCGCTCATACGATGCCAAGAAACCGACGTTCGCTCATACGACGCCGAGAAACCGACGTTCGCTCATACGATGCCAAGAAACCGACGTTCGCTCATACGACGCCGAGAAACTGACGTTCGCTCATACGATGCCAAGAAACCGACGTTCGTTCATACGACGGCGAGAAACCGACGTTCGCTCATACGATGCCAAGAAACCGACGTTCGCTCATACGACGGCGAGAAACCGACGTTCGCTCATACGATGCCAAGAAACCGACGTTCGCTCATACGACGCCGAGAAACCGACGTTCGCTCATACGATGCCAAGAAACCGACGTTCGCTCATACGACGCCGAGAAACTGACGTTCGCTCATACGACGCCGAGAAACCGACGTTCGCTCATACGATGCCAAGAAACCGACGTTCGTTCATACGACGGCGAGAAACCGACGTTCGCTCATACGACGCCGAGAAACCGACGTTCGCTCATACGATGCCAAGAAACCGACGTTCGCTCATACGACGCCGAGAAACTGACGTTCGCTCATACGACGCCGAGAAACCGACGTTCGCTCATACGATGCCAAGAAACCGACGTTCGCTCATACGACGGCGAGAAACCGACGTTCGCTCATACGACGGCGAGAAACCGACGTTCGCTCATACGATGCCAAGAAACCGACGTTCGCTCATACGACGCCGAGAAACCGACGTTCGCTCATACGATGCCAAGAAACCGACGTTCGCTCATACGACGCCGAGAAACTGACGTTCGCTCATACGACGCCGAGAAACCGACGTTCGCTCATACGATGCCAAGAAACCGACGTTCGTTCATACGACGGCGAGAAACCGACGTTCGCTCATACGATGCCAAGAAACCGACGTTCGCTCATACGATGCCAAGAAACCGACGTTCGCTCATACGACGGCGAGAAACTGACGTTCGCTCATACGATGCCAAGAAACCGACGTTCGCTCATACGACGCCGAGAAACCGACGTTCGCTCATACGACGCCGAGAAACCGACGTTCGCTCATACGACGCCGAGAAACTGACGTTCGCTCATACGACGCCGAGAAACCGACGTTCGCTCATACGACGGCGAGAAACCGACGTTCGCTCATACGACGGCGAGAAACCGACGTTCGCTCATACGACGGCGAGAAACCGACGTTCGCTCATACGACGGCGAGAAACCGACGTTCGCTCATACGACGCCGAGAAACCGACGTTCACTCATACGACGCCGAGAAACCGACGTTCCTCATACGACGCCGAGAAACCGACGTTCGCTCATACGATGCCGAGAAACCGACGTTCGCTCATACGACGCCGAGAAACCGACGTTCGCTCATACGACGGCGAGAAACCGACGTTCGCTCATACGACGGCGAGAAACCGACGTTCGCTCATACGACGGCGAGAAACCGAAGTTCGCTCATACGACGGCGAGAAACTGACGTTCGCTCATACGACGCCGAGAAACCGACGTTCGCTCATACGACGCCGAGAAACCGACGTTCGCTCATACGACGCCGAGAAACCGACGTTCGCTCACACGATGCCGAGAAACTGACGTTCGCTCATACGACGGCGAGAAACCGACGTTCGCTCATACGACGGCGAGAAACCGACGTTCGCTCATACGATGCCAAGAAACCGACGTTCGCTCATACGACGCCGAGAAACCGACGTTCGCTCATACGATGCCAAGAAACCGACGTTCGCTCATACGACGCCGAGAAACTGACGTTCGCTCATACGATGCCAAGAAACCGACGTTCGTTCATACGACGGCGAGAAACCGACGTTCGCTCATACGATGCCAAGAAACCGACGTTCGCTCATACGATGCCAAGAAACCGACGTTCGCTCATACGACGGCGAGAAACTGACGTTCGCTCATACGATGCCAAGAAACCGACGTTCGCTCATACGACGCCGAGAAACCGACGTTCGCTCATACGACGCCGAGAAACCGACGTTCGCTCATACGACGCCGAGAAACCGACGTTCGCTCATACGACGCCGAGAAACCGACGTTCGCTCATACGACGCCGAGAAACTGACGTTCGCTCATACGACGCCGAGAAACCGACGTTCGCTCATACGACGCCGAGAAACTGACGTTCGCTCATACGACGCCGAGAAACCGACGTTCGCTCATACGACGCCGAGAAACTGACGTTCGCTCATACGACGCCGAGAAACCGACGTTCGCTCATACGACGCCGAGAAACTGACGTTCGCTCATACGACGCCGAGAAACCGACGTTCGCTCATACGACGCCAAGAAACCGACGTTCGCTCATACGACGCCAAGAAACTGACGTTCGCTCATACGACGCCAAGAAACCGACGTTCGCTCATACGACGCCGAGAAACCGACGTTCGCTCATACGACGCCGAGAAACCGACGTTCGCTCATACGACGCCGAGAAACCGACGTTCGCTCACACGATGCCGAGAAACCGACGTTCGTTCATACGACGGCGAGAAACCGACGTTCGCTCATACGACGGCGAGAAACCGACATTTTTGTGATAAAATGAAAAAAAACTGATCTTATAACGAATCAGATTAAACATTAAGCTAAATCTGCGCGTTAGGGTCAAAATGACTTTTATTCATCCCCAAAGGAAAAACCGACCAAGAAAATATAAGTTATAAAATAAACTAATTAAATTAATGAAATATCAGTAAATACAATAAATCTGTTTCTTGTCAACAAATGATTAATATTTTAACTTTAAAAAATCGTATTCAAATATCGATCATGTACAGTTCTCAAGTGAACTGAATATAGAATTTCCACTTTTTTCGTGTAGAAGTGTTTGGTGTAGATTGTTAACGTTAGCGATTCTTGTCTAAATTAGCGTAGTAAAAAGCTAAGCTAGTCCCAAACTTTTCAGGCCAGGACCCCCAAATTAACCGTAAATAACCGATCTGGGACCCCGGCTGCTCCATGAAATCGACGTCTGTGATTATTCCAAGTTGAAAAACATTTAAAATCAGGTTTATTTGTGTTTACTTGTGCGGCTTAAAGTGCCCCCTACTGGTCGGACGACTCATTGAACTAAAAGTCAGTTGAGATGTATTATCCATTTTGCTAGAATTGATTTAAAAAAATAATTTAATTTTTTTAGGTTTTTAATTTCACATCCTGTTTGTGATTGATGACATCACAATAGGAAATCACACAGAAAACACTGGGCCAAAACTCATCTAATGTCACACGTTCCTTTAATTGACAAATGAAAGCGACTTTATTTTGTTGAATTGAATGAGTCAATAAAGTTGTTTCGTTGTGTAAATTCTGCATAAACTTTGACTGGAATGAGTGTCCCTGGTGTGATGTCACTTCCTGTCATTTTCTAGAGATTAGTCAACGTTTTCTCCACAAATACCTGCTCGACTGGTGTAAAACTATCATTTGTACGTACAGTGGGTATAAATACACCAAATAAAGTCAGAATTCGAAAATCATCACTTTCAGTAATTTGACTTACATCCACTAACATATACTGTTTTGAATAAAAAATAGATTGTCATCATTATAAAAATCAATGTCTTCCAGGTGGTCCCGGGGCCCTCAGCTCACGCCGCACTCTGGGGGCCACTGTTCTGGACAACAACGCACCAAAAACACCGCGGGCCACAACACAAGTGCCACAAATCCTACAGATTAAACTGATCGTTAAAGAGTGTTGATCGTTATTACTCATGAGCAAATGTGATCTACCGTATTTCCTAGACTATAAGTGGCACCTTTTTTCATAGTTTTGGCCGGGGTGCGACTTATACTTATATTTATGGGAGTGTCTGCAGAGCCGCGCCGCGCGTCCGAAACTGCCATGTTATTTTTGTGCCGGCCGCGCGCCGCGGCTCCTGAAACTGCCCCGCTATTTGACCGCGTTTTAGCGCCGTTTTAGACCACGCCGGGTTAAGATAAGATAAGATAAGATAAGATATTCCTTTATTGTCCCACATGGGGAAATTTCATTGGTGCAACGCAGGTAGATACAGAGGTAGATCCAGAAGAACAGATCACTTATAGGAAGTCTGAAAAACACTTTCAGTAGAAGATCTCCTATAAATAAATAAAAACTCCCATAGACAAATAAATACATAAATACATAAATACCATTGCATGTGATCACGACAGTAATTGCACATGAATAAGGGTTAAGGTTAGGGTTAGGGTTAGGGTCAGGGTCAGGGTCAGGGTTAGGGTTAGGGTTAGGGTTAGGGTTAGGGTTAGGGTTAAGGTTAAGGTTAGGGTTAAGGTTAGGGTTAGGGTTAAGGTTAGGGTTAAGGTTAGGGTTAGGGTTAAGGTTAGGGTTAGGGTTAAGGTTAGGGTTAAGGTTAGGGTTAGGGTTAAGGTTAGGGTTAGGGTTAGGGTTAGCCATGACGCTATAAGAGAAGTCCCGCGGTTCCTGAAACTGCAACCGCATTTCATACTCCAGTGCGACTTATATATTTTTTTTTCTTCTCTATTATGCATTTTGGCTGGTGCGACTTATACTCCGGAAAATACGGTAAATAACAAAATGACATTGTTTTTATTTGCTGCTCAAATGAATAGTGTAGAGAGTAAACAGAAGTACTCCTGGTCTATTGATAGAATATAGACTCATTCCATTAGCATTTACCCCTGAACTACAGTTACAGTCCACTCGAGACTTTAAATGCAAAGTATTTTAACCCACTTATGTTGAAGGCGGGTTGTTTTTGCAGTGCAGATGGTTCTGAGATCAAGCCCCGGCCTCCTGGACTCGGCTCACCTTTGGTCCAGACCGGATCAGGTCCGTATGAGGTCAGGGTGACCCAATGTTCTCATGGGCCGGGTCTATTCTGAGCCGCATTCAGACGCTCACGTGGAGGCGCTTCAGACGCTTTAGACGCTTTAGGCGCTTCAGACGCTTTAGGCGCTCTCGGCTTCACGTTACTGCAGAGGCACAGCAGCGTTTACACATCACACCCAGCGGGAACCCAAGTACACAACAACAAAGTAGTGCGAGCGCTGACGAGCCGCAGAGAGTGGTGTTGTGTCGTTGTGTTGTGTCGTTGTGCAGTGAGTGAAGGTGCTCAGGCAGTGTTCATGAGTCCAACATCAGAGGGAAATAAACTGTTCTTGTGACGGGACGTTCTGGTCCGAATGGACCGTAGCCTCCTGCCTGAGGGGAGTGGCCTCCTGCCTGAGGGGAGTGGCCTCCTGCCTGAGGGGAGTGGTCTCCTGCCTGAGGGGAGTGGCCTCCTGCCTGAGGGGAGTGGCCTCCTGCCTGAGGGGAGTGGCCTCTTGCCTGAGGGGAGTGGCCTCTTGCCTGAGGGGAGTGGCTCAAATAGTCCGTGTGGAGGATGAGAAGGGTCGGCTGTGATGCGACCTGCTCATCCCAGAACCCTGGAGACGTACAGATGAGGAGTTCGCGGCCGATCACCTTCTCAGCAGAGGGCACAATGCGCTATAGTCTCTGTTTGTCCCTGGCTGTGGCTCCAGCGCACCACACGATGATGGAGGAGGTGAGGATGGACTCAATGATGATCGTGTAGATCTGCACCATCATCTCCGCTGGCAGCTTCGCTTTCCTCAGCTGCCGCAGGAAGTACATCCTCTGCTGGGCCTTCTTGATGAGGGAGCTGATGGTGGCTCACACTTGAGGTCCTGGTGATGGTGCTGCAGAGAAAGCGGAGGGAGTCCTCAGTGGAGATGGGGGAGTCTGAGATGGTGAGGGGGGGCTGTGACTTTCCTGAAGTCCACGATCATCTCCACTGTCTTCTGGGCGTTGAACTCCAGGTTGTTACCACTGCACCAGGACACCAGCCGCTCCACCTCCCTCCTGTAGACGGACTCATCCCCGTCCAAGATGAGCCCGATGAGGGTGGTGTCGTCCGCAAACTTGATTAGCTTTACGGAGTTGTGGCTGGAGGTGCAGCAGTTTGTGTACAGGGAGAAGAGCTGGGGAGAAAGTACACAGCCCTGTGGAGCTCCTGTGCTTCTTCCCCAGCCACACGCACTGCCTCCGATCCGTCAGGAAGTCGGCGCTCCCCCTGCAGGTGGAGTCAGGCACGTTGAGCCGGGTTGCTAACGGTTAACAGACCTAGCCTAATGCTAATCGTAATTCTAACTTTAAACTTGTGAAGGTTATATGACAATAAAAACAGAAAAAGCTAAAAGTTTGTAGCACAGCCAAACGATGAAACGCGGCTTTTGTACCGCCGAGTGTTTATCGAGTCAATCCCGCCAAAAGAGTCGCACGGCAAACCGCTAATTGCATTTAATCCACGTTCCGTCCCGGGTCTATAATGATGTCGGCCGTGTAGCGGTTTGTCCCAGAGCCAAGCGCGCTGCGGACCGTTGTTTGCTCTGTCCCAGAGCCAGAAAGAGCTCGGCCAAAGAAGCACATGTCGCAGAGAAACGGGGATCGATAAGGAACATGAGCCGCGCAGCAACTCGCTGTCGAACAGTCACCGGGACGACGCTAAAGTGAGCGTTTGATGAAGGGGAGACTTTTTCATGGGGCGATTTGTAGTTTTTCAACGTGCGTGTTCTGCGCTTTTCATACTTTGCCGACTACTACAATGGCAACTGCAGCTTGGAGCTGGGAAAAGGTACCAGAAGTGTCCCCGAAAAAATAAAATAAATGGTGCTGAATATTGGTTTTGAGGCTAAAAACGACAGTATTTTCCGCATTATAAGTTGCACCTTTTTTCATAGTTTTACCCGGGGTGCTTATATTTATACTTATATACTTATACTCCGGAGCGACTTATATGTGATATTATTTGTTATTTTCACACTTGCAACCGCATTTCATCCTCCAGTGCGGCTCATACATCTTTTTTTCTTCTCTTTTATGCATTTTTTTGGCTGGTGCGATTTATCCAGAAAATACGGTATATATTCTTGATAGTTTTGATCTTGGATTTACAGTGTTGTTATGTTATTCCACTGATGAATTTCCGCTTTTTTCCCATTCAAAGCTTATAACATTTCCCTTTGAATGCGGTTCTCGTTTCTCATCATTCCGAAACCCTCGGGTGCAACGACTGACACCACAATAGGTGCTGAAAAAACTGTACTCCAGGTGCCAGAGTTAAAAATAACTGCCCAGAACGCCAGAACACACTATAGTTCAAAAGTACCACCGCTGCCACTTCCACTCTCTCTCAACGGCCGAGAGATTTCAAGCCGTTTCCCCCCCCCCCCCCCCCCGTCGCGTGAATCACTTTGAATTGCCTGGCGTTGCGGATTGCGCTTTACAAATAAACTCGCCTTGCCAAGTCGTCGTAATAACATGTAAGACAGAAGAGCGGCAATCAGCGGATAAGCACTTTGAGGAACCTTTCCGTCGGAGTTACCGTTTAAAATGTAGCTCATTGTCGTGTCCTCTGCGCCGCCGCGATAATGAACCGGGCGCAATCTTAACCGGGCATTTGGGCTGACGCGGGAACACGGGCGGAAGCAGCAGCAGCAGCAGCAGCAGCAGCAGCAGCAGCAGCAGCAGCAGCTCTGGGTTGTTAATAATAATGTGGACAGCGCAGACTGGATGTAGAGCATTAGATCCAACTGGGCCAGAGCAAGAATAGACTCCGATAAGGAACAAGCGGCTCAAGTGTTTAGAGACGTGAAGCGGTGAAAGTAAAAAGGTGTGTTACGGCGCTGTGGCGGCTGTGGGTGGGGGGGAAGGAGGCGGGATGAAGATGGGGCCGGTGCAGAGGGCGGGACAGTGGAGGTACCGTGTGGGCAGAGGAAGCACAGGGTTGTGTTAAAAAGCATGAACACAGAACATATAGAATGAAAGCGAGAGCGAAAATGTCAAAATGAGAGCACAAGAAGAGATGAGCGTCAAAAGAGAGCAAATCACGGCACATTTAAATTTAAAGTAAAGTTACTCTTGGTGCAAAGTCGGTCGAATTTGGTAATTTCTCCTTGGCTTTTTTTATTTGAATTTTCCCCACACAATTGAAAAAAAACGATTAAAAAAAAAACACAGAAAAACAAACCAACAGAAAAAACAGGGCAGGACCAGATTAAAAAAAAAAAAAGAAGTGGAAAAAATAAAATAAATGTTGCTGAAAATGTTGAGGCTTGTTGGGAAACTTTGGCTGTTTCACACACAAATGATAAAAACTACTGTATTTTCTGGACTATAAGTTGCATCTTTTTTCATAGTTTTGGCCGGGGTGCGACTTATACTTATATTTATACTTATATACTTATACTTATACTCTGGAGTGACTTATATGTGATATTATTTGTTATTTTCACACTTGAAACTGCATTTCATCCTCCAGTGCGACTTATATGTTTTTTTTTCTTCTCTATTATGCATTTTTTGACTGGTGCGACTTATACTCCGGAAAATACGGCATATATTCTTGATAGTTTTTAACTTGGATAATACATTTTAAAAAAAGTGTTAAGAAATGCATAAGCGCATTTATTGTGTATTAATAAAACTGGATTCTTGAAATTTTTTTTTTTAATAATTTCCAAAAAGTCCAAATGTCATTTTTTCCATTTGTCTGACGTCTGTTATTATCTCAGTCCAGTCGTTGATCGTTGGTGTGTTTTGTGTCAGCCATTTCTTTGTGATTGCCTTTTTTCCTGCTGCCAGTAGTAGTTTCCAGAGGTATCCATTTATTGTGTCCGTGGCAGGAGTTTTGAGACCCAAATGCATTGTTATGAAGATCAAGTTTGCGATCTTAAGCTTACGTTTTCTACCTTCCTGCGGCTACACTATTTAAGCATCCAAGTCACACACATCAGCGTTCGTGACTTCGTGCCCCTCCCTCCCACCCTTAATCGTTGTAATTCTTCTAGTTTATGTCCTAGACGGGGGTATCGAGGCCCGGGAGCCTTCAGCCCTCATCGCCAGAAGCCCCAAAACGGCATCTACTTCTGTACATTTGTGTTGCTCATGTTTCTCGCCACTTTGCATCGTAGCTGGGGTCGTGGTCCTTGCTCGTGAAGTTAAATTGAGAGGGATGGTGATGTCAAAAACAGTCTGCAGTGCGTTGTGAACTTATGTTTCTGAGCGGCAGGACTTTCCCAGAACACGTGATCGTTTTTGAGCTTTAAACCATGGAATTTTCATCAGAAACTTTCCCTTTAAAAAAAGAAGTTTCCATTTCAGTGGGTTCTCGCCTGGTTAAATAAAGGTTAATAAAATAATAATAATAACACATTTTATGGAGTTGTCTTTTGCTTCATTCACGCTCGTTTCATCAATCCCGTTCACGAGCTCCTTTTGCTCTGAGTCTCACAAAAAACTGTTTCAAAATTCCCAGATTCGTGACGTGAAATGTGAAAATCCGGAGGTCAATCGTGCTGTTTTTAAGCCCGTAAATCATCATCAGACGCGTTCATTTCTGCCTCAAAATCACGCTCATGTCAACCGCGCGCTTGCATTAGCATGTCGGGGCGAGCTAGCTTTTGTTTATTTCCCCACAGTAAAACTCCCATGCGTTATATGCGTTTCCCTTAAGAAAAGAGTTATGAATGAAGTGAAAGGAGACATGGCGATGGCAGTGGAATTAAACTAACGATGTATTAAATAAAAATAAAAAAAGCATAAATATGTAATTGTAACGTATTTGTTCAATATTCCGCACTTTCAGACGCACACAAACGAAACCCTCAGCCCTCAATTTTCAGCAGGTCAAAGTTGAAGGTCGCCCACTCTCTTATTCATGGGTTTCGGCTTCTGATGGAGCTCGGGATCAAACGGGCAAAAAAACAATCGTTATTTTAGAGAGAGATAAAAAAAAATGGCAAAAACGGTGTTGAAAAAGTAAACAGAGTAAAAAAAAACTGCTGGTTCACATTAAAGTGTCTGAATACTTTTAAACATCTTAAACATCTCCGTTGGTTTAGACATTAGGCAAATTTGGTGACGACACAAAAATGAGCTCAATTCACTGGTTTCAGAATTTTAATTTGTACATAAACAATATTACTAAAGCTGAACCATAAGATAAAGAAATGTGAACGTTAAAATGGTAAATAGCACAATTTTGTCGGATTCAAGCTGTAACAAAACGTTTATGCGCCGTTTAATCACTCATTTTTGTGGTGACAATCTTTCCAAAAATATATTGTTTAGCATTATTCATTTATTTTCTCCTTCAATTTGTTTTATTTATTACTTCTTTTTTTTCTTTTCTTTAAGTTCAAAACATAAACGGCAGAATAAACACAGAACAGGACCAGAGAGCGAGATTAATTAAGCAATATTCCCAACAAAAGAAGCACAATCATGACAGATTAATGAATATAAAAGTCCCATTGGGTCAAATGGAGTGTTAATGTTACTTTTTCCATTTGCTTAATGTCTGCTACATATCAGTCCAGTCTTTGATGGATTATTCATCATTTTTCATCGCTCTGAAACCCACAGACACTTGTTATCGTAAACAGTTTAATGTGTGAATGATTTCATGTTTTATCTGTGTTTTATTCTGTATTGTTCGGTCTTTGTGCCGCCGCCGCTGGACCAGGTCGTCATTGTACGTTTTAATTGGTCCTCGGTCGACTTAACTGGATAAATAAATGTTAAAGCGCCCCCTACAGGTCGAACGACTCGTTGAACTAAAATGGAGTTTAGATAAATATATTTGAAATGTTGCAAAAAATCACAATTGTTTTTATCTCAGAATAGCTCATTTTTACTTGCATAATTGTGCTTCCTGTTTGTAATCGATGACATCACAGTAGGAAATTAGATAAAATAAGATAATCCTTTGTTGTCCACACATGGGGAAATTTCATTGTTGCAACGCAGGTGGATACAGAGGAAAAGAACAGCTCGCAACTACTGGTGTGCGAGCACTTTTATTTTGTTGATTTATTGTTTAAAAAAAAAGTTGTTTCTTTTGTGTAAAATTCTGCATAAACCCGGGATGGGATGGAATGTCCCTGGTATGATGTCACTTCCTGTCATTTTCAACAGATTTTTCAACATTTTCTCCCCAAAATGGCGACTTGATTAGAGCAAAACTATCATTTATATTTACAACAGGTACAAATACACCAAATGAAGACCAAATTAGAGAATGATGAAAACCTGCCGTACGCACTTCATATACAGTAAATACTCGGATACTCTCACAGGAGCATGAGCGCCTCAGTACTGCGCCACACGTGCTGACTCATGGCGTGTACCGTGTTTGTGGTCGTATTTCTCTCACGTTTCGGACCATATTTATCCCCTCCGCGCTCTTCTGCAGATTGCGGCGGCTCTTGTGTGTAATGAAACGGCCCGGTTACATGTCACTGATCCACGCCGCCTTGAATTAAACATGTCCATAAATCCGCGCACTCTTCATTCTCTAATGCTCCCCCCACAGGACCCCGCCCGAGCTTCTCCTCCTGTAAAGCAGCAGAGACATTGTTACCTCCATTTTACTTTAGCGCAACTTACATTATAACGAGTTTGCGAGTCTTGTTTTGTAGGTTAAAGTTTGTGGACGACGCTGGCTTTCGATACCTTTTCACCAGAGCGATAGCGCTAGCTCCTGTTTGCCGATACAACAGCGTTAGCAAGACATGGGTGAGGAACGGTGAGATTAGATGCTCTTGAAACTGTAAAAAATCTAAAGTTATATGTTTAAATTGGTAATGGCCGCGTCAGAAAGCAAATCTGCATTCATCAGCGTCATGTGTACATTTCTTAAACGCTTTTGGGGGATACTTGAAAGGCGGAGGGTCGTGCTAGCTCTTGTGCTATGTGTTGGATTTGTCAGGATCAAGGGTTAAAGGTTAGGATTAGGTTTAGGAACTGTTCATTTGGTTGAAGTGCCTATGATATGTTGGACGACTCATTGAACTGAAATGCAGTTAAGATGAAAAACATTTTGAATTTAGCTAAAAATGCTAAAAAAAATTGTCACAGAATAGCAATTGTTTTTTGGTTTCTAATTTCACTTCCTGTTTGTAGTTGATGACATCATACTAGGAAATAACCCAGCACACACTGGGTCAAAACTCATCTAATGTAACTATTCTTTTTATTTGACAAATAAAAATACATGAGAGCGACTTTATTTTTTTGAATTCATATTTAGAGAATCAAAAAAGTTGTTTCTTTTGTGTTAATTCTGCATAAACTTTGACTGGAATGAGAATGATGTGATGTCACTTCCTGTCATTTTCCACAGATTTTCCAACGTTTTCTCCACAAATAAGACTGTTATTTTAAATTTGTATTAAGAGTATTGTATAAGAGTTTTTATAAGTTATCTGTTTTTTTTTATTATTATGCTTCTGTGCCTAATCTGTTTTTTTTTTTACCTAATCTGTGTTGCAACATTGTAATTTCCCCATTGAGGTACGAATAAAGGTTATTTTATATTATCTTATCTTAAATACCTACTCGATTGGTGTAAAACTATCAATTATATGTAAAACTTGTCATAGGCACTTTAAGGTTAGAGCGTCACTTCCTGTCATTTTTCACAACGATTTTTCAACGTTTTCTACACAAATACCTGCTCGATCGTTGTAAAACTATAATTTGAAATGCACAACAGAGTCCGAGTCAAGGTTAGGCCCACCTAGCTTGACAATGTAGCGTATTGAGCGAGGTTTGGGACGACGAGGGGAACCGGAGCGCCCGGAGGAAACCTGAGACACGGGAGAACTCGCTAATCCTGGACGGGAAGGCTCGAGAGAGTAAATCCGTGACCTTCCCAAAAAAAAGGGAAAAATTTCCGGCAAAAATAAAAAAAAGATGAAGATGTTTGACCATGTGTAAAAAACAGCGAGTGAGTGAAAATTGAGTATGTGTAGCGAAGAGTATCCGAAGAAACTGTGAAACGTACTCGATTGTTACCATGCCTACGATACACTGCACTCTCGTAGTTCGAGCGGGACCAAAAAACGTTTCTGTCGCCGCTTTATGATTGCCTTTTATCATTGGAACACTTTGTCCTGCGTCTGCCTCGGCGCTCTAAACAAATGCCTTCTGCCGGTGCGCTGTGACTGTAAATTACGGGTTTTGCGCGGCGCTCGGAGGCACCATTAAAAGAAGAACCGGCGCAGTGACCTTCGTGTGTTTACTCCGGGCGCCGGACCATAACTCAGTCACCTCGGACGCGGGTCACACGGGCCCATACGTTCATGTGTTTTATTCAACGTGTCTCCAAAACACCTCGCTGCCGCTAAGAATGTGATTGGTGTCGACCGCCGAGCAACCGGGAGAAAAATTGTGATCCGCTTAGAGAAATAAACCTGAAAGGAGACATATTAAAGCTTCTCTGAGTTGTATTTAGAACGATTTGTGCTTTGGAGCGAATAAAAACGAAACAAAAACACCACTTGCTACGTCTCTCCAACATCGGGGCACCAGCATGTTTTCACATTAACATTGCTAACATATTTAAAATGTCAAAAAAACTAAAAGATCTATGTGTATCAGACAAAAGAATTATGTCTTCTGCATAACGTTGTCCTGAAAAATATTGTGGTCACATTTAATTTATCAGTCACCTCAGACGCGGTTCACATGGGTCCATACAAAGTCGGGGCACCAGCATGTTTACATTAACATTGCTATTTAAAATGTCAAAAAAATAAAAAGATCTATGTGTATCAGACAAAAGAATTATGTCTTCTTTATAACGTTGTCCTAAAAAATATTGTGGTCAAATTTAATTCATCAGTCACCGCGAGTCAAACGGGCCCATACGTTCATGTGTTTTATTCAACGTGTCTCCAAAACAGCCGCTGCCGCTAAGAATGTGACTGGTGTCGACCGTGGAGCAACCGGGAGAAAAATTGTGATCCGTTTAGAGAAATAAAACTTAAAGGAGAAGTATTAAAGCTTCTCTGAGTTGTATTTAGAGTGATTCATGCTTCGGAGCAAATAAAACGAAACAAAAACACTGCTCGCTACGTCTTTCCAAACTCGGGGCACCAGCATGTTTTTATATCAACATTGCTATTTAAAATGTCAACAACAAAAAAAGATCTATGTGTATCAGACAAAAGACTTATTTATTCTGTATAACATTGTCCTAAAACATATTATGGTCACATTTCATTTATCAGTAACCTCGAACGCGGTTCACATGGGTCCATACAAAGTCGGGGCACCAGCACGTTTCTACATTAACATTGCTATTTAAAATGTCAAAAAAACAAAAAGATCTATGTGTATCAGACAAAAGAATAATTCTTCTTTATAACGTTGTCCTTAAAAATATTGTGGTCACATTTAATTTATCAGTCACCTCAGACGCTGTTTACAAAGGCCAATACGTTCATGTGTTTTAGTCAACGTGTCTCCAAAACACCTGCTGCCGCTAAGAATGTGACTAGTGTCGACCGTGGAGCAACCGGGAGAAAAAATGTGATCCGCTTAGAGAAATAAACCTGAAAGGAGACATATTAAAGCTTCTCTGAGTTGTATTTAGAGTGATTCATGCAAAAACAAAACAAAAACACCGCTCTCTACGTTACTGCATAGCCGGGGCACCAGCATGTTTTTATGTCAACTTTGCTATTTAAAACGTAAATAAAAAAATCATGATCTACGTGTATCAGACAAAAGAATGATGTCCTCTGTATAACATTATCCTGTAAATATTGTTGTCACATTTAATAGATTTTCTCTGATAAAGAGTGGTGCCCCGAAAACATGATTTTCTACTTTGCTCGGTGGAATAATACCGGTAGCATATATGCATTATAGTTTTACATCAGTCAAGGGGCAGTTTGTGAAGAAAGTTGAGAGAAAAGAAAGTATATTTGCTGTAATTCATCACAAAGGAATCCCTCTACGTCGTTGATACACAAAACGCCATCGGAAACGCAAAGGAAGGAACGCATTTATCTGACGGTTTAAAGTTTGATTTAAGTGTTGTTATTCAAGTGTGTGCGAGGAGTAGTCTCTGTAGTATTGTCCTGAATGCGATTAGTCATTTAACCAATCAGAGGAACTGTGCTCGATGCAGACACGGAATGAAAAGATGTGAGTGTAATTTCGTCGGCGTTGGACACGTTAATGACGACCGCTTCACTCTGGACGGGTCTGAGGCGGCGGACACGACTCCGGGGCTTTCATTTCAAAGTCGTGAGAATTCAATGAGTTACAGTAGCAAGTATCACACACGGGGACACGGGGACGAGAAGAAAAGAAGACGTGGAGACGCAAGGGCAAGAGGACAAGAAGAAAAGATGGCAAGAAGACATGGCGACACAAGGACACGAGGATAAAAAGAAAAGAAGACACAGAGAAGCAAGGAAACGAAGACAAGAAGACACGGAGAAGCAAGGACAAGAAGACAAGATGGCAAGAAGACAAGAAGACATGGAGAAGCAAGGACAAGAAGACAAAATGGCAAGAAGACAAGAAGACACTGAGAAGCAAGCACACAAGAACATGAACAAAAGAAGACACTGAAAAGCAAGGACACAAGGACAAGAAGACAAGATGGCAACAAGATACGGAGACACAAGGATAAAAAGAAAAAAAGACACAGAGAAGAAAGTCCACAAGGACAAGAAGACAAGATGGCAAGAAGATACGGAGACACAAGGACACGAGGATAAAAAAGAAAAGAAGACACAGAGAAGCAAGGAAACGAGGACAAGAAGACAAGAAGACACAGAGAAGAAAGGACACAAGGACAAGAAGACACAGAGAAGCAAGGACACAAGGACAAGAAGACACAGAGAAGCAAGGACACAAGGACATGAAGATAAGTGTCATGCCCAAAGGTAAAAGTGCCACAAATGTAGCCTGGAGGGACCAACATTTCAATGTTAGCGTATAAAAGTTACAAGTTACACCTAACTAAAGGTTGAAGTGATGGGTTTTCATGATTTTCTACTTTGCTCGGTGGAATAAAACCGTAGCAAATATGCATTATAGTTTTACATCAGTCAAGGGGCAGTTTGTGAAGAAAGTTGAGAGAAAAGAAAGTATCTTTGCTGTAATTCATCACAAAGGAATCCCTCTACGTCGTCGATACACAAAACGCCATCGGAAACACAAAGGACGAGCAAGGAACGCATTTATCTGACGGTTTAAAGTTTGATTTAAGTGTTGTTATTCAAGTGTGTGCGAGGAGTAGTCTCTGTAGTATTGTCCTGGATGCGATTAGTCATTTAACCAATCAGAGGAACTGTGCTCGATGCAGACACGGAATGAAAAGATGTGAGTGTAATTTCGTCGGCGTTGGACACGTTAATGACGACCGCTTCACTCTGGACGGGTCTGAGGCGGCGGACACGACTCCGGGGCTTTCATTTCAAAGTCGTGAGAATTCAATGAGTTACAGTAGCAAGTATCACACACGGGGACACGGGGACGAGAAGAAAAGAAGACGTGGAGACGCAAGGGCAAGAGGACACGAGGACAAGAAGAAAAGAAGACACCGGGAAGCAAGGACACAAGGACAAGAAGACACTGAGATGTAAGGACACAAGGACATGAAGACAAGAAGACACACAGACACAGAGACACATGGACAAGAAGACACGAGGACACAAGGACAAGACACAGAGAAGCAAGGACACACGGACAAGAAGACACAAAGACGCAGGGATAAAGAACAAGAAGACACAAGGACAAGAGGACACAAGAAGGCAGAGACACAAGGAGAAGAGAGGACAAGAAGACAAGGAGGCGAGAAGACATGAGGACACAAAGACAAGAAGACACAAGAAGGCAGGGACACAAGGATGCAAGGACACAAAGACAAGAAGACAAGGGCAAGGACACATGGGCAAGGAGAAAATAAGACATAAGGACAAGGGAACATGAGAACAAGAGGACATGGTGGCACAAGGACACAAGGACACAAGAACAAAAGAGTATTTAATTCTTCGAAAACCAGGAAGTGCACTGTTAGCATGCTAGCAGGTGTTAGCTTTACCACAACGGCAGAAGTCACTCTGAAAGTCGTGAAAAGCACTTCATCCTCTCATCACGGTAAATAATTAGGAAGTGAGGAACAAGTTTTAATGTTTTGTTCTGTGTTTCATGTTTTTTAAGACCATAAAAGTCAAGTATAGCGCCTTTAAAGGAGACGGAGTTGAGCTAAATCGACTTTTTAGAGCTTTTAACTACGATTGTAAGAGCGATTCATGTATATTTGAGTTATCTTTCTACTCCTGCATCGAAGACACCATCGCTCCAGTCGTATACTAACCCCCCGTACACGCCAACATCTAAAATAATAACAATTTAGCTTGATGCATCTTCTGTTCAGCTCCATAAGCCGCTCAGCGCTCATGGCTCTCGCCGCTTCGCCCAATGCTAAATATAAACACTGTGTCTTTTGTCAGAAACATCCCCCCGTGTGAGCTTCATCGACCCTCGCTCTGATTCATCGGCCCTCGTGATCGATAGGCGGCTCCCGCGTATGAAATAGGCCACACAACCCGGGCCCTGACCTCGGCGAGCGCGTCAATGCCCCGCCCCCCCTCGCCGCCGTCCCCGTGGCCTTTAATTACCGCTCGCCCGACGGAGCCAAGACCGATCGTTCTCGTGACTACGGAGCGTCGGGACGTTGCTCCGGACGAGTAAACGGAGGCGCGGTTTTGTCGGGCGGCGGGCGGGTTTAGAGCGACATCATCGTCCCGAGTGTTGAACGAATGAATGTGGCGGTCGGAAAATGGTCGCCAAACAGAAACGGTCGTTGTCGTTGGGAGAAGTTGCAGTGAAGTGACAACAAGCGCTAACGTTTCACAATCATGTCACTGTTTTGTGCGCGAATACGGTGTTGGGCAAGTTACTATGACATTTAAATGACCAGGAAAAGTGCTAATAATGTGATCTATTTGTGTTAGCGTAGCATCGTGTCAAAAATGTAGTGACGCAACAAAACAAATGAAGCAAATCAAGCTTTTAAAACTGATTTTCTAAAGGTTTAGCCACAAAACTCGCAATTACACTCATGATATTGGAGTTAAATTGTCTAAATGAATAAATACATATTACCGTTTTTTCCGGAGTATAAGTTGCCAAAAATACATAATTGACGAGAAAAAAACACATATAAGTCGCACTGGAGTATAAGTCCTACTTTTGGGGGAAATTTATTTGATAAAATCCAAGACCAAGAACAGACATTTCATCATGAAATACAGTTTAAAATAATAACAGACGAGAGAACATGGTGAATAGGTGTACGTATGCTAACGCTAACACCTTCAGCTACATGACGTATGCTAACGCTAACACTTTCAGCTACATGACGTATGCTAACGCTAACACCTTCGGCTACATGACGTATGCTAACGCTAACACCTTCAGCTACATGACGTATACTAACGCTAACACCTTCAGCTACATGACGTATGCTAACGCTAACACCTTCAGCTACATGACGTATGCTAACGCTAACACCTTCAGCTACATGATGTATGCTAACGCTAACACCTTCAGCTACATGACGTATGCTAACGCTAACACCTTCAGCTACATGACGTATGCTAACGCTAACACCTTCAGCTACATGACGTATGCTAACGCTAACACCTTCAGCTGCATGACGTATGCTAACGCTAACACCTTCAGCTACATGACGTATGCTAACGCTAACACCTTCAGCTACATGAGGCACAGACAGAACTGTGGTAAGTGTCTGGTATGTTAACGTAACATATGAACAGTTATTCAGATAACTATAGCATAAAGAACATGCTAACAAGTTTAGCAAAGCATCAGTTTTACCCCAAATCACTAAATCCACTGAATTCTTCTTCCTCTGTGTCACTTCTAAACAACTCCACAAACTCCAGAGGAAGAGGAAGTGCAGATTCTTCTTCTGCGTCGCTTAGAGCCCAGAGAAAATAACGAATAATATCACATATAAGTCGCTCTGAAGTATAAGTCAGGCAGAACTATGAAAAAAGTGCCACTTATAGTCCGGAAAATACGGTAAATAAAGCTCGTGTACATGTGGCCACGCGATCCCAGCACGAGTTTCAGAGATCGTGGATTATTTCGCGCACCAGGATTTACAATTAATGGAAGTTAGAAGAAAAACAAGCGACTTTTACAGTTGGATTTGTGACACTGAACGGACTGTGTCAAGGCGCTCATTAGCCCGGCAGTTCTAAGTCATTATCACTCGATTAATTAAGCTAGAGACGGTAGTTTGGAGAGAGACGATCGCACTTATGTCAAACCGAGGATTTTCAGGCGTTCATTACATTGACTTGAGTGGAATAGTCTCCTGTCGTCGACTGAAACGTCACATTAGTCACAATACAACACGTTTTCACTTTTTTATTGAGATTGAGTCGTTGGAATCGTCGATATAAGTAATCGTTTCATGTCCAGGGTTTAGTATTAAAGGGTACGTGTCACAAACATCTCCAGAGACTCTTTTTAACGACATTAGAAGGTGGAAAGTGAATCAGACGTCCAGATGTTGCACATTTAGGACACAATCTACTCAGTCCAGACTCTTTAAAAGCCACTTGGACAAGGTCAACGTAACAATAATACGTTCACCTGGTCCATAATAATAATGTTTAATTCGTTTTTTGACATTTTTTGTTAGTAAAGACTTCATTTTTTCCACAAAATATCAGTTTAAAACGTCTTGGAGCGATGGCGTCGAGAATACTCAAAAAACGAGCTAAAGCTAAAAAAAAAAAAAAAAAAAAAGATTTATTATAAATGAGAAGAAAAAAACAAATAATAGTTTATTTACCACAATTTGTCTCTGTCACTCTTTGTGTTGTTGGTAAAATGGCTAAAGCGCCCCCTACAGGTCGGACGACTCATTGAACTAAAATGCAGTTAACAAAAATTAATTTAGAATTTTGCTAAAAATGCTAAAAAGATTTTTTTTCACAGCAAACACTGGGCCAAAACTCATCTATGTCACCATTTATTCAATTTGACAAATACAAATATATGAGAGCAACTTTATTTTGTTGAATTAATGTTTAAAGGGTCAAAAAAGTTGTTTCTTGCATAAACTTTGACTGGAATGAGTGTCCCTGGTGTGATGTCACTTCCTGTCATTTTCTACAGATTTTTCAACATTTTCTCCACAAATACCTGCTCGATAGGAGTAAAACTATAATGTACATGTACAACAGGCAAAAATACACCAAATAAAGCCAAAATTAGAACCTCTTAAAAACCTGTCATACGTCACTTTAAAGTCGTTCACAGTGAAACGTTCATGTAAAGTGTAAAGTGTAAAAAAAGATGTCTCACACAGTTTAATCATGTTATTTCCAAAAGCCCAACAGAGTAGAGACTCCAAAACATGTCCCAGATGTTTTTGGGTGTGCGAAGTGCACCGCCGCCAAACGGAGCGCAAATAACAGCTGCGCCGAATACAACAAACAAACAAACAAACTGGGTCAATACTCGAAAACACCTCAACTCTTTCTGCTGAAGCTCAAAACGCGGCGCTCGATGGGGAAATCCTCCGGCCGAAGCGGGTCTGACCGGAGCCTCGCCATCTGGAGGCGGGTCTGACCGGAGCCTCGCCATCTGGAGGCGGGTCTGACCGGAGCCACGCCATCTGGAGGCGGGTCTGACCGGAGCCTCGCCATCTGGAGGCGGGTCTGACCGGAGCCTCGCCATCTGGAGGCGGGTCTGACCAGAGCCTCGCCATCTGGAGGCGGGTCTGACCGGAACCTCGCCATCTGGAGGCGGGGCTGACCGGAGCCTCGCCATCTGGAGGCAGGGCTGACCGGAGCCTCGCCATCTGGAGGCGGGTCTGACCGGAGCCTCGCCATCTGGAGGCGGGGCTGACCGGAACCTCGCCATCTGGAGGCGGGTCTGACCGGAGCCTCGCCATCTGGAGGCGGGTCTGACCCGAACCTCGCCATCTGGAGGCGGGGCTGACCGGAACCTCGCCATCTGGAGGCGGGTCTGACCGGAACCTCGCCATCTGGAGGCGGGGCTGACCGGAACCTCGCCCACTGGAGGCGGGGCTGACCGGAGCCTCGCCATCTGGAGGCGGGTCTGACCGGAACCTCGCCATCTGGAGGCGGGGCTGACCGGAGCCTCACCATCTGGAGACGGGGCTGACCGGAGCCTCGCCATCTGGAGGCGGGGCTGGAGGGCGGGTCAAATGCAGAAGATTGATTTCACGACGTGGACAGTAAAAGTGGACCGTTTGAAGGTTTAAGGGCACATCACAGATAACATAAGAGTTCTTTTAAGGTCGGCGTTTTTCAAAGTTTGTTCTGTTTTTCCTGCTTAGTTGTGTGTTTTTTCCTAATTATTACTCCTTTGTTCCTTGATTACCATTTGCCCATCGTGGGACAAATCTTGCATATTTGGTGTAATCTTTTTAGTATTTTGCATTTTCTTTGCTTCAGAACGGTGCTTTTGGGCCTCAAAACGCCGGCCATGGACACAAGGACAAGAAGACACAAGGAGGCGAGGACAAGAGGACACAAGAAGGCAGGGACACAAGGACAAGAGGACACAAGGACAAGAAGACAAGTAGGCGAGAAGACACGAGGACACAAAGACAAGAGGACACAAGAAGGCAGGGACACAAGGACAAGAGGACACAAGGACAAAAGACAAGCAGGCGAGAAGACACGAGGACACAAGGACCCAAAGACAAGAGGACACAAGAAGGCAGGGACACAAGGATGCAAGGACACAAACGACAAGAGGACACAAACGACAAGAGGACACAAAGACAATAAGACATAAGGACACAAGGACAAGAAGTCACAGGGCATGAGGACGCAAGAGTACAAGTACATAAGGACTAGAAGACGCGAGGAAATGAGGACACAAGGACAAGAAGATGCAAGGACACATGGGCAAAGAGAAAATGGTACATGAGGACAAAGGGACACGAGGACAAGAAGACACGGCGGCACAAGGACAAAAGGACACAAGAACTCCGGGACTACAGAGTATTTAATCCTCAGAAAACCAGGAAGTGCACTGTTAGCATGCTAGCAGGTGTTAGCTTTATCGCAACGGCATTCTGATCGCGTACGCGCAATCAAAGGGGTTTGAATTGCGCGTGGGTCCCGAGTCAGTGTTTATTGGCCACGCCCTCAGACGAGCAGCGTCTTGTGAAGGGTTCTTTTCGCCTGTAGCGCCGCGTCTCGCCCTTATGAATATGCTAAACATGTCGATTTGGTGATTTGCTCAGCCATATATGGTATTTTAGGGCGGGGTCAGGGCGGAAACTCAGGTGGGTGGGGCTTTAGGAAGAGGAGTGCGTGCAGGTGTGCGGCGCAGGTGTGCGTGAAGGTGTGAAGGACGTCTCACTGTCAAATTTTACAGCTTGTGAGAAAAAACATCACGATTTAACAACTATTCACGATTAATGCGACTCTGACCAATCAACAGTGAAATCTTTCATTTTCTTTCATTCTCGTTGTCTAAAATGTGACTGAAATATAATTTTTTGAAAAACTGCCAGATAAAACTTTTCCTCACGTGTGGGTCTATTTTTTGTACGATAAATTGAACAAAAAAGACAAAATTGTTGCTTTTAAAATGGTCACAATGATTTAATTTCGGCTCTTACCATATTACCACATTGCGACCCAAATACCTATAGGTGGCACCTTTATCATAGTTTTGGCCGGGGTGCGACTTATACTTATATTTATACTTATATACTTATACTCTGGAGCGACTTATATGTGATATTATTTGTTATTTTCTCACTTTCAACCGCATTTCATACTCCAGTGCGACTTATAAATGCTTTTTTCTTCTATATTATGCATTTTTTGCTGGTGCGACTTATACTCTAGTGCGACTTATATATGTTTTTTTCTTCTATATTATGCACTTTTTGCTGGTAAGACTTATACTCCAGTGCGACTTATAAATGCTTTTTTCTTCTATATTATGCATTTTTTGGCTGGTGCGACTTATACTCCAGTGCGACTTATATATGTTTTTTCTTCTCTATTATGCATTTTTTGCTGGTGCGACTTATACTCCAGTGCGACTTATATATGTTTTTTCATCTCTATTATGCATTTTTTGCTGGTGCGACTTATACTCCAGTGCGACTTATATATGTTTTTTCATCTCTATTATGCATTTTTTGCTGGTGCGACTTATACTCCGGTGCGACTTATATATGTTTTTTCTTCTCTATTATGCATTTTTTGCTGGTGCGACTTATACCCCAGTGCGACTTATATATGTTTTTTCTTCTCTATTATGCATTTTTTGCTGGTGCGACTTATACTCCGGTGCGACTTATATATGTTTTTTCATCTCTATTATGCATTTTTTGCTGGTGCGACTTATACTCCTGTGCGACTTATATATGTTTTTTCTTCTCTATTATGCATTTTTTGCTGGTGCGACTTATACTCCAGTGCGACTTATATATGTTTTTTCATCTCTATTATGCATTTTTTGCTGGTGCGACTTATACTCCAGTGCGACTTATATATGTTTTTTCATCTCTATTATGCATTTTTTTCTGGTGCGACTTATACTCCAGTGCGACTTATATATGTTTTTTCTTCTATATTATGCATTTTTTGCTGGTGCAACTTATACTCCAGTGCGACTTATATATGTTTTTTCTTCTCTATTATGCATTTTTTGCTGGTGCGACTTATACCCCAGTGCGACTTATATATGTTTTTTCTTCTCTATTATGCATTTTTTGCTGGTGCGACTTATACCCCAGTGCGACTTATATATGTTTTTTCTTCTATATTATGCATTTTTTGCTTGTGCGACTTATACTCCGGTGCGACTTATATATGTTTTTTTCTTCTCTATTATGCATTTTTTGCTGGTGCGACTTATACTCCAGTGCGACTTATATATGTTTTTTCTTCTCTATTATGCATTTTTTGCTGGTGCGACTTATACCCCAGTGCGACTTATATATGTTTTTTCTTCTATATTATGCATTTTTTGCTGGTGCGACTTATACTCCGGTGCGACTTATATATGTTTTTTCATCTCTATTATGCATTTTTTGCTGGTGCGACTTATACTCCGGTGCGACTTATATATGTTTTTTCATCTCTATTATGCATTTTTTGCTGGTGCGACTTATACTCCTGTGCGACTTATATATGTTTTTTCTTCTCTATTATGCATTTTTTGCTGGTGCTACTTATACTCCAGTGCAACTTATATATGTTTTTTCATCTCTATTATGCATTTTTTGCTGGTGCGACTTATACTCCAGTGCGACTTATATATGTTTTTTCTTCTATATTATGCATTTTTTGCTGGTGCAACTTATACTCCAGTGCGACTTATATATGTTTTTTCTTCTCTATTATGCATTTTTTGCTGGTGCGACTTATACCCCAGTGCGACTTATATATGTTTTTTCTTCTCTATTATGCATTTTTTGCTGGTGCGACTTATACCCCAGTGCGACTTATATATGTTTTTTCTTCTATATTATGCATTTTTTGCTTGTGCGACTTATACTCCGGTGCGACTTATATATGTTTTTTTCTTCTCTATTATGCATTTTTTGCTGGTGCGACTTATACTCCAGTGCGACTTATATATGTTTTTTCTTCTCTATTATGCATTTTTTGCTGGTGCGACTTATACCCCAGTGCGACTTATATATGTTTTTTCTTCTATATTATGCATTTTTTGCTGGTGCGACTTATACTCCGGTGCGACTTATATATGTTTTTTCATCTCTATTATGCATTTTTTGCTGGTGCGACTTATACTCCGGTGCGACTTATATATGTTTTTTCATCTCTATTATGCATTTTTTGCTGGTGCGACTTATACTCCAGTGCGACTTATATATGATTTTTTCTTCTCTATTATGCATTTTTTGCTGGTGCGACTTATACTCCAGTGCGACTTATATATGTTTTTTCTTCTCTATTACGCATTTTCTGCTGGTGCGACTTATACTCCAGTGCGACTTATATATGTTTTTTCTTCTCTATTATGCATTTTTTGCTGGTGCGACTTATACTCCAGTGCGACTTATATATGTTTTTTCATCTCTATTATGCATTTTTTGCTGGTGCGACTTATACTCCACTGCGACTTATATATGTTTTTTCTTCTATATTATGCATTTTTTGCTGGTGCGACTTATACTCCAGTGCGACTTATATATGTTTTTTCTTCTATATTATGCATTTTTTGCTGGTGCGACTTATACTCCGGTGCGACTTATATATGTTTTTTTCTTCTCTATTATGCATTTTTTGCTGGTGCGACTTATACTCCAGTGCGACTTATATATGTTTTTTCTTCTCTATTATGCATTTTTTGCTGGTGCGACTTATACCCCAGTGCGACTTATATATGTTTTTTCTTCTATATTATGCATTTTTTGCTGGTGCGACTTATACTCCGGTGCGACTTATATATCTTTTTTCATCTCTATTATGCATTTTTTGCTGGTGCGACTTATACTCCGGTGCGACTTATATATGTTTTTTCATCTCTATTATGCATTTTTTGCTGGTGCGACTTATACTCCAGTGCGACTTATATATGCTTTTTTCTTCTCTATTATGCTATTTTTGCTGGTGCGACTTATACTCCAGTGCGACTTATATATGTTTTTTCTTCTCTATTACGCATTTTTTGCTGGTGCGACTTATACTCCAGTGCGACTTATATATGTTTTTTCTTCTCTATTATGCATTTTTTGCTGGTGCGACTTATACTCCAGTGCGACTTATATATGTTTTTTCATCTCTATTATGCATTTTTTGCTGGTGCGACTTATACTCCAGTGCGACTTATATATGTTTTTTCATCTTTATTATGCATTTTTTGCTGGTGCGACTTATACTCCAGTCCGACTTATATATGTTTTTTCTTCTATATTATGCATTTTTTGCTGGTGCGACTTATACTCCAGTGCGACTTATATATGTTTTTTTCTTCTATATTATGCATTTTTTGCTGGTGCGACTTATACTCCAGTGCGACTTATATATGTTTTTTCATCTCTATTATGCATTTTTTGCTGGTGCGACTTATACTCCAGTGCGACTTATACATGCTTTTTTCTTCTATATTATGCATTTTTTGCTGGTGCGACTTTTACTCCGGTGCGACTTATATGTGCTTTTTTTCTTTTATATTATGCATTTTTTGGCTGGTGCGACTTATACTCCAGTGCGACTTATATATGCTTTTTTCTTCTCTATTATGCATTTTTTGGCTGGTGCGACTTATACTGCGGAAAATACGGTAATCACTATGATCGATAAACCGTAGAATCTTGACGTCCCTGGAACCGCGGAACGTTCCGGTCAAGCAACAAAACGATACGATCCACGGTCCAAAGACGGCGTTTCAAATTTCCAGTAAAGCCCGTTCAGCGTCTCCGTTGTGTTCTGTTGGTCGGGATCGAGCGGCGGCCGGACGTTTGAATAAGAGCGTGTGAATAATGATTGAAAGGATAAAAGCTTCGAGTGTCTGTGAAGATGGATCGGCCCCGTGGCAACGGCAGTAAATCATGAACGGGAGCGCGTCGTGTTTTGTGGGTTTGAGACGTCGAGAGCGGCGAACGATGAGCCAAATGTGAAGGAAAATGACGAGTTTTGAGTGCGCGGAAATGACGTCGGGAAAATGTTGCAGTTTTTTCTGTGATTAGACGTGAGGGAGAAAAACAGGATTAAATGAACAGTTTTGATGGAGCAGGATAAAGAGTTATGTCCTTATTTATTCTTTTTTTTTTTTTTCGTTTGCCATTTATTAATTTTTTTTATTATTATTATTTTTCATGCTTTTTTGAAAATAACAGAACAGAAAAATGACACAGATTGTCTTTTTTCAGCATTTAAAAATTTTATAAATACATATTTTTTTTAATCTAAATGTTATATACATTTATTTTTTCGGTTTTTTTCTTTGTCCATTTGCCATTTATTATTTTATTTTTTTTCCTCTTTTTTTCAAGCTTTTATAAAATAACAGAACAGAAAAAAATGACAGATTGTCTTTTTTTCAACATTCAAAAATGTCATAAATAAATATGTTCTTAATTTAAATGTTATATACATTTATTTTTTCCGTTTTTTTCTTTGTCCATTTGCCATTTATTATTTTCTTTTTTTTAATCTTTTTTTCAAGCTTTTATCAAATAACAGAACAGAAAAACAATGACGGATCGTTTTTTTTTCAACATTTCATAATTATTATTTTTTTAATTTAAATGTTATATATATATTTTTAATAGAAACAAATAGAACACATAAATAGCACAAGACATATATTGAAATTACATCACGACACATTAATCCAAATTTTTCAACAATAAAAAAACACAAAAAAGACCAAAAAGAGAGAAAACTAAGCAATTTTTTTAAAAAAAAATTTCAGAAAAGTAGAAAATGCAGATGTGTCTTGTCTTATTTACGCCAGTGAATGTCAAAAACATACAACATTATATTTCATCAAAAGGTGATTGGTCCATTGTAATTTGTGGCATTTTTTATGCTTTTTTTTATCTATTGTTTCCATTGAAGGAGTTTTATGTCACAGATACATAGTTTTAACATCAAATTGGACGAGAATGTGGAAAATGCTAAACAAATGCATAACAACATCGTTCCTGCTTTAGACATGAAATATATTTTACACATTAATTATAATATATCATTAAACTAAAGTAAATCTGGTGTTTGTGTTTTACAGCTTCACTTCTGTCTCGCTCTAATGTACTTCCTGTGTTTACATTCACCGTAACGATTAGCCCCGCCCACCTGCCACTCACTGTTACGTCACCTCGGCTCCTGTAGTAAAAGCGATCGATCGGAGGTTATTGATCGACCCAGATCGACACGCTGTCCGCCAAGCTCGTGACACACTGCCATCTGTGACGGGGAAAAGCCCGTTGTTCATAACCATGTTTACAACGTGTAGGAAGAATATCTCGACTTTAACAAGGTTTTGAAGACTTTTATTTCAATTTTTGTTTTCTTACATTAACGTGAGGGAAAACGTATTACAAGTTCTTCCTCTTGTCATGTGTTCTTACAAAAGAAGGCCGTTTTGTGTTTGAAAAAAGAAGAGAAAAAAGAGAAGAAAAAGCACGTAATTGGGACATTGAATTCTGAAAAATGGAGAAACAGATTTATTATTTATTTTCTATTTTTATTTTTTTGCACATTAGATAAAAATAAAATATATTATTTTAATGCGTGTGATGGGTGTTTCCAGATTCAATAAAGGTTAAATAAAATAAATAAAATAAATAAAATAAATAAAATAAATAAAATAAATAAAATAAATAAATAAAATGTTTAACAACAACAAAGAAAGAAGATCAATCTGTATCACAACGAGTCGACCTAAAGGCTTTGTATCTGTTTATGTCGTTCTTTAAATCATATGAGATGAAGAAGAAAATGCAGAGGTGAAGAAGCGATTAAACGTGTGTGAACGGAGTGAGAGGAGAGAGGAAGAGGAGAGAGAAGAGAGAGTGTGTGCAGTGAACAGAGCTTTAGTGATGATGATTGAGCTCACGACGAAGAAGAGGAGGGAGGAGAAGAAGAGGAGGAGAGGAGGAGAAAGAGATGAAGAGGAGGGAGTGAGAGAAGAAGAGGAGAGAGAAGAAGAGGAGGAAAGAGAGAAGAGGAAGAAGAGGAGAGAGAGACGAAGACGAGAGAGAAGAAGAGAGAGTGTGCAGTGAACAGAGCTTTAGTGATGAGTGAATGAGCTCACGACGAAGAAGAGGAGGGAGGAGAAGAGGAGGGAAAAGAAGAAGAAGAAGAAGAAGAAGAAGAGGAGAGAGAAGAAGATCAGAGAGAGGAAGAGGAGAGAGGAGAAGAGGGAGAGGAAGAGGGAAGAAGAGAGAGTGTGCAGTGAACAGAGCTTTAGTGATGATAAATGAGCTCATGACGAAGAAGAGGAGGAGAGAGAAGGAGAGGGGGGAGAAGAAGAGGAAGAGAGGGAAATAAAGAGGAGAAAGAAGGAGAAAGTGAGGGCAAGGGCGAGAGAAGCTAGAGATAAAAATGGAGAGAGAGTGAAAAGAAGGAGCAGAGAGGCGGTGAAAGAAAAGAAGAGCGAGAGCGATGGAAAGAGAGGACGATGGAGCGGAGTGAGAGAGGGAATGCAGGAAGAGAGAGAGAGAGAACAGCAGGAGGAGAAGTAGGAGCGAAGGAAGAAGGAGAAAAGAGGGAAGAAGTGAGGCAAAAGAGGGGAGAAGGAGGAGAGTGGAGGGGGGGAAGAGGAGGGGAAAGAGAGTGAAGAAAGAGAAGGAAAGAAGGGGGAGGGAGAAGGAAGGAAGGAGTGAGAGGAGAGAAAGGGACGAAAAGAACTGATAGTGGGGATAGAGAGGAGAGAGGGAAGAGAAAGAGGAGAGGAGGGAATGAAAAGGAGAGGAAAAAGGAGAGTTAGAGAGAACACTTGGAGAGAGGGAGGGAAGGGAACTAAAAGAGTAGTGCGAGAGAGAAAGAGAGGAAGGAAGGAGAGACCAGATAGAAAAGAAAGAGAGAGAAAGAGTCTTAGAGATGAAAAGGGGAAAGAAAGAAAGAAGGAGAGAGAGAGAGAGAGAGAGAGAGAGGGGATAAAGCAAAAGAGACGCCAAGCCAAAAGAGGGGGAGCGGGAAAGGATAAAAAGAGGGAGAGATGTAAATAGAGAAGGAGAGGAGTAGATAGAGAGCGTGAAAAGAGGTAGAGACGGAGAGATGGTGGAGAAAAGAGGGAGACGCCTGTGATTGGAGGAGAGCCGGTTGTATCCGAGTGAAGAGGCAACACGAGCTGCTGCGTCACATGACTCTGGATTCTCCTTCAGGAACATGTTTTTATTTTATTTATTCTATTCGTTTTATTCATTTTATTCATTTCATTCATTTTATTCATTTTATTCATTTTATTCATTTTATTCATTTTATTCATTTTGTTCATTTTATATATTTTATTTATTTTATTTAATCTTTTGTATTTATTGTATTAATTAATTTATTTTATTTATTTTATTTATTTTATTTATTTTATTTATTTTATTTATTTATAAAATTGTATTTATAAAATTGTATTTATAAAATTGTATTTATTGTATTTTATTTATTATATTTATTTATTAAATTTTATAAATTTTATAAATTGTATTAATTTTATAAATTTTATTAATTGTATTAATTTCATTAATTTTATTTATTTTATTTATTTTATTTATTTTATTTATTTTCTTTATTTTCTTTATTTTCTTTATTTTCTTTATTTTAGTTTCCTCTTTCTCTTCTCACATCCTTTATTCCTTTATATTCACTTCCGCTTCTCTCTGGTGTGAGTCATAATGTCATTATCCCTGTCATTGTAAATGAAAAAAATACATAGAATAAATAAATCCCACAATATTTGCTTCAAAACAATATAATATCTTTGATGACAAGAAGTAATAATATATTCAGTTTAAGTTTAAAAAAAAATAATGTTTTGTGTGTGGAATTAATTATTCAGAAGAGGTTTATTTTAGGTTTTGATAAATCGAATAAACATTTTCGTATAAAACGAGCTCTGATGTCATCATCGTGTCGGCTCCTCAGAAGTATCAGTCCACGATCTGCACTATCAAGTACACAACACGTATTTCCACTATCATTTCTGTTCATTTATGATATTTTGCGCGATTTCTGCCCAGATTTGCCTCTCCGCGACTTCAGGCCGTTCTCTTCTTGTGCGCGCTGACATATCATAACCATAAAACATCACCGCGGCAACGGGCCGTAAATCACAGTGTCAGGACCACGCCCAGACACGAGCGGCTAAAAGACCATTCCCGCCAATGACCACAACACGCCGCTATTAATCCAGTTTGAATGTGTTTTCAACATAAAGAGAGTGAAAGCAGATCCTCTGGTGGGTCAGTGTTCACCTCCAGCGTCGTCTATCGACACATTTTGCCTTAAACTATAAACTTTTATGAATATTGTGATGTCACGTGAAGCCGGTCCGATCTCACCTCAAACCACTAACGAGAAATCACTCAAAGGTCGTTCAAATGTACGTTCAGGGCTCGATAACGAAAGGTGAAAAGAGTCTAAAATGTGGTGTTTTTAAGGACGTGGAGCGGCGTGTAGGTGTGAGGGGTCTCCACAGGGGCCCGAGGGGCCCGAGGGGCCCGAGGGGGCCGAGGGGGCCGAGGGGGCCGAGGGGCTGGCAGCTGCAATTAGACTTGTTTTTCACGTTATCGTGCGGGAAAAGAGTCTGAAAGTGCAGCTGTGGAGACTCAAGACGTGATTAAGATGAATGTGAAATGAGTGTACGACAGGCGACATGACAGCACCATGACAGCACCATGACAGCACCATGACAGCACCATGACAGCACCATGATAGCACCATGATAGCACCATGATAGCACCATGATAGCACCATGACAGCACCATGACAGCACCATGACAGCACCATGACAGCACCATGACAGCACCATGACAGCACCATGACAGCACTATGACAGCACCATGACAGCACCATGACAGCACCATGACAGCACCATGACAGCACCATGACAGCACCATGACAGCACCATGACAGCACCATGACAGCACCATGACAGCACCATGACAGCACCATGACAGCACCATGATAGCACCATGACAGCACCATGACAGCACCATGACAGCACCATGACAGCACCATGATAGCACCATGACAGCACCATGACAGCACCATGACAGCACCATGATAGCACCATGACAGCACCATGACAGCACCATGACAGCACCATGACAGCACCATGACAGCACCATGATAGCACCATGACAGCACCATGACAGCACCATGACAGCACCATGACAGCACCATGATAGCACCATGACAGCACCATGACAGCACCATGATAGCACCATGACAGCACCATGACAGCACCATGACAGCACCATGACAGCACCATGACAGCACCATGACAGCACCATGACAGCACCATGACAGCACCATGACAGCACCATGACAGCACTATGACAGCACCATGACAGCACCATGACAGCACCATGACAGCACTATGACAGCACCATGACAGCACCATGACAGCACCATGACAGCACCATGACAGCACCATGACAGCACCATGATAGCACCATGACAGCACCATGACAGCACCATGACAGCACCATGACAGCACCATGATAGCACCATGACAGCACCATGACAGCACCATGATAGCACCATGACAGCACCATGACAGCACCATGACAGCACCATGACAGCACCATGATAGCACCATGACAGCACCATGACAGCACCATGACAGCACCATGACAGCACCATGACAGCACTATGACAGCACTATGACAGCACCATGACAGCACCATGACAGCACCATGACAGCACCATGACAGCACCATGATAGCACCATGACAGCACCATGACAGCACCATGACAGCACCATGACAGCACCATGACAGCACCATGACAGCACCATGATAGCACCATGATAGCACCATGACAGCACCATGATAGCACCATGACAGCACCATGACAGCACCATGACAGCACCATGATAGCACCATGATAGCACCATGACAGCACCATGACAGCACCATGATAGCACCATGATAGCACCATGACAGCACCATGACAGCACCATGACAGCACCATGACAGCACCATGATAGCACCATGACAGCACCATGACAGCACCATGATAGCACCATGACAGCACCATGACAGCACCATGATAGCACCATGACAGCACCATGATAGCACCATGATAGCACCATGACAGCACCATGACAGCACCATGACAGCACCATGACAGCACCATGACAGCACCATGACAGCACCATGACAGCACCATGACAGCACCATGACAGCACCATGACAGCACTATGACAGCACCATGACAGCACCATGACAGCACCATGACAGCACCATGACAGCACCATGATAGCACCATGACAGCACCATGACAGCACCATGACAGCACCATGACAGCACCATGATAGCACCATGACAGCACCATGATAGCACCATGACAGCACCATGACAGCACCATGACAGCACCATGACAGCACCATGACAGCACCATGACAGCACCATGACAGCACCATGACAGCACCATGATAGCACCATGACAGCACCATGACAGCACCATGACAGCACCATGACAGCACCATGACAGCACCATGATAGCACCATGACAACACCATGACAGCACCATGACAGCACCATGACAGCACCATGACAGCACCATGACAGCACCATGACAGCACCATGACAGCACAGGGCGCCAGAATCTCTACAAGCACCAGTATTTCCTCAGTGTTTCCTCAGCGTTTCCACAGTGTTTCCTCAGTGTTTCCACAGTGTTTCCACAGCGTTTCCTCAGTGTTTCCACAGTGTTTCCACAGTGTTTCCACAGCGTTTCCTCAGCGTTTCCACAGTGTTTCCACAGTGTTTCCACAGCGTTTCCACAGTGTTTCCACAGCGTTTCCACAGCGTTTCCACAGCGTTTCCACAGCGTTTCCTCAGCGTTTCCTCAGTGTTTCCACAGCGTTTCCACAGTATTTCCTCAGTGTTTCCTCAGTGTTTCCTCAGTGTTTCCTCAGTGTTTCCTCAGTGTTTCCACAGTGTTTCCACAGCGTTTCCACAGCGTTTCCACAGCGTTTCCACAGCGTTTCCTCAGTGTTTCCTTTGTGTTTCCACAGTGTTTCCACAGCGTTTCCTCAGTGTTTCCACTGCGTTTCCACAGTATTTCCTCAGTGTTTCCTCAGTGTTTCCTCAGTGTTTCCTCAGTGTTTCCACAGTGTTTCCACAGCGTTTCCACAGCGTTTCCACAGCGTTTCCACAGCGTTTCCTCAGTGTTTCCTTTGTGTTTCCACAGTGTTTCCACAGTGTTTCCTCAGTGTTTCCACAGCGTTTCCACAGCGTTTCCACAGCGTTTCCTCAGTGTTTCCACAGCGTTTCCACAGTGTTTCCACAGCGTTTCCACAGTGTTTCCACAGCGTTTCCACAGTGTTTCCTCAGTGTTTCCACAGCGTTTCCACAGCGTTTCCACAGTGTTTCCACAGCGTTTCCACAGCGTTTCCACAGCGTTTCCTCAGTGTTTCCTTTGTGTTTCCACAGTGTTTCCACAACGTTTCCACAGCGTTTCCACAGTGTTTCCACAGTGTTTCCTCAGTGTTTCCACAGTGTTTCCACAGCGTTTCCACAGCGTTTCCACAGCGTTTCCACAGCGTTTCCACAACGTTTCCACAGCGTTTCCACAGCGTTTCCTCAGTGTTTCCTCAGTGTTTCCACAGTGTTTCCACAGCGTTTCCACAGCGTTTCCACAGCGTTTCCTCAGTGTTTCCTCAGTGTTTCCACAGTGTTTCCACAGTGTTTCCACAGCGTTTCCACAGCGTTTCCACAGCGTTTCCTCAGCGTTTCCTCAGCGTTTCCACAGTGTTTCCACAGCGTTTCCACAGCGTTTCCACAGCGTTTCCACAGTGTTTCCACAACGTTTCCACAGCGTTTCCACAGCGTTTCCTCAGTGTTTCCTCAGTGTTTCCACAGTGTTTCC
>NW_027315735.1:34542808-34557808 GCF_026437365.1 Eucyclogobius newberryi | reverse complement strand
AACTGGGTCTAAACGGGGGATAAACTGTGGACAAACGTTGGATTTGGCCCGGACTAGACGGTGCATACTGCGTGAGCGTTGCAGCGTTGCAGTGTTGGGATGTTGTGCAGCGGCTCGTTCCTTGTTTGGATCCAAGAATAGAGCGTGAGTCAGAGGCCGTAGGAGGGAATCCACATGTTTAATGGAGTCACATGTGAAATATTCATACGGGCTGAACACATGTGGCCGCGGAGGACATCGGGACGTGGAAATAGACGGGACGTGGACACAGACGGGACGTGGACACAGACGGGACGTGGTTTGTGTGGCATTTGAACGGGCGTCGAGTCGAGGGTTAATAAGACCCAACGGGACGTACTGTGAGACTGTGACGTGCGGCTCTAAACCGATGGTGCATTACTTGCTTTAATGATGGTTCTTGGACGTGATTTACTCATGTTGGTGATGTCCAAACTATGGCCCGGGGGCTAAATGCGGACCTTAGACTCTTTTCTGTTGGCGCTTCAGCTTCGTGACGAATCGGCCCAAACGATGAGACGCAGAGCTTTTTACTGCGACATGTCACTCACTGTATCCACAGCAACAACAGCACAACAACAGCACAACAACAGCACAACAACAGCACAACAACAGCACAACAACAGCACAACAACAGCACAACAACAGCACAACAACAGCACAACAATAGCACACACGGCGTCGTAACAGACCTAAGATGGAGGCTCCGTGCCTTATTAAAGGTGCGATGGCCCTGTCAAAGCTTTATTTATGACTCTGTATCTTGACCTGCTTCGATATTGTTTTTAAAAGCTCCAGAGTTAAAGTTCTGGTCCAGGACACGTCTGTCCAATGGGAGACAATAAAACATCTTATCTTAATTATTAAGTCAATGGAAAACAAACACAGGGCCTGGCTAGTGTCTGGATGTGAGACAGGTGCCGCCGGGTGCCGCCAGGTGTCGTTAGGTGCCGCCGGGTGCCGCCAGGTGGCGCCGGGAGCAGCCAGGTGCCGCCAGGTGCAGCCAGGTGCCGCAGAGGGACGGCAGTGGCTTTAGTACAAACTGTCCTTGTGTCCTTAGGCAGCACACTTCTCGTGGTTTGAACGTGGTGAGTGTGAGTGATGCAGTTTTACCATCAGAGCGTGGAATGAATAATACAAAGCAAAACACTTTGAGTTTCATGAAAGGCGTTTTGTAAATCTGAGCCGCTGCTATAAAAATGTACATAGTGTGTTTGTTGTAGAACATTATTGCAGGAACAAACTTTTATCACTTTAAGGTGTATTTACAAGTTGTGATATTATGTAATATTCATGTTTTACTTCCCATTCTGTAATATATACATTTTACTTTTATCTGAAAATGTTAAATACAAATAAGCAGTCTTAAAATTCCAATATTTCTTACATCTTTGACGTAATTGTCTTTCACTTTGACGTCCCACGGCCTCCAGACGTCTCATGTCTTCATTTTGGTTCAGAGACATAATCCTCAGGTCACATGACACTTCCTCTCTCTTTTTGTGAAAGGCGAGTTTTTAAAGAGAAAATATAACGAGCTGAACTGCAGATGACGCGACTTGACACTTTAAAATAAGCACAAAATAGTATCCAATTTGTCTGTGAGAGTGAAAAAGAAAACTGTTCCTGGAGCTTAACAAAAAGTCAGATTAAAGAGAGCGAAAGAGACAAGGAATAAAAAGAGCTTCAAGCACCTAAAGCGTCTATAAATACACCGCATGTATTCAAGACATTTACATATGTGTCGCTGTATAAAAACTGAACTATATTATGCGAAAAGAGAGCGTTACACTGTCAAAAGACCTATGGACACAGAAGACACTAGAGTTTAGGTTTACAATCAGCGGTGCAAAATCGTCTAAAAGCCACAAATCACACGTTTTTTTTAAATTTTTATATTGATACTTTTGCTTTTTACTGAGACAAACAAACAATGACAATAGCAACATAAAAAATACAGAAAAGACACCAAAAAGGAAGACAAAAAAAATCTATATTATTCGAAAAAAATCATAATTATAGTAAAAATAAAAAGATCACACACACAAAATCACACGTTTGATGACGGTGACGGGAAAATGTGAAGCAGGAGAAGAGATGGTGTGAAAGAGGAGTGAAGGAGGCACTTTTTGTTCAATAAAACCCTTGAAACAGGATACAACCTCCCAACAGTCTACAGCAGCCTCATGAGGCCTCGGCAGACGCTAACGAGGCACTTGACAGCTCTGAGGTGGAGGTGTCCGGACCTCAATGCTCCTTAACGACTCAAGATCTAAGTGTGAAAGTGAAAGACAAGGGCAGGGCCATTTTCAGCTACAACTCCTCCCTTTGGGCTGGACCAATCAGAGCTCAGCAGAGTGTGCAGATTGAAAATGACCTTCAGATGGAAGTCGTGACATCGTGAGTTCTTCATGTTTTTATCAACCTTCATCCAACCGGGTAAGAACCCGTCGAGATCCAAACCTCTTCGCCACGGTCGACCTGGGGCAAAGTACGTTGCCCTGACGACGGACCGCGAAAACCTTTTCTACTTCGCACAGAACGCTGAACCGGCGTCATCACACACTCCCTTTGTTTCCTCGGGCAAGACACCTTATTAGTCTTGATCAGGGATTATTAGGGAGATTATCCGGTTAATCGATAATCGAGATAATTTAACTGTAAGAACCAAAACAATAATAATCGTGACAATTTTAGAGGCAAAATTGAGTCCTTTTGGTTCAATTTCAAGTCCCAAAAAATTGAACCAAATGTAAATAGCGGTTTTAATCTGGCTGTTTATGTCACGTTTAACTTTGTGTTGTCTTTCAGAAAGTTCAGTTCGGTAACGCCGCTCACAAACACGAGGAGCAGTCGCATGTCAGAGCGCGAGAATGAAAGAAAATGAAAGATTTCACTGTTGTTTGGTCACAGTCTCAATAACCGTGACTAATAATAACGCTAAAGTATGATACCGTGTCATCCCTCGTCTTGATATGAGCAGATCTGTAATTCCGTGCATAAAAAGAAGCTCTAAAGTGCTTTTCCGGACATTCCTTATTCCGTGCTGGTGCGTTCTCCCAGTGAAACAGAGTCCGTTAGCTCGTGGCGCAGCAGTCGTTAGCTCGTGGCGCAGCAGCCGTTAGCTCGTGGCGCAGCAGCCGTTAGCTCGTGGCGCGGCAGCAGCAGCCGCCGTGGTTGTTGTTGTTTCCGAATGGACTGCATCCACACGAGGACATGTGTTTGTGCGCCGAGCGTGAAGTTTAATCCCAGCCAGCAGCGCCGCCCTCTCATTTGTACACAAAACGGAACTCGGAACGCGGCGCTCGGAATCTATCATTTCGACGGGTGTTTTCCGCTCAGATCCGCGGCGCGTGGCGTTAGCTTAAGGATCGTTCGCGACGGACGGGTAATGCGTCTCCCGGGCCCGGCCGAGGACTTTAAGAGCGATTTCAAAGGTGGCGCGCCTGATTTTTTACAATTTAAAATATGTACAAAGCAGAAATAGTTTGTCTTAAAGCGTTTGCTGCGGTCCAAAGTATTCCCAAGCATTCCCAGACGCCTAATTATTCACGGTGATGAATTTATAAGCGCTTCTCCCGACTTTCCGAGGCCAGAGTAGAGTTCTGCCGCCACAGTAAAGCTAGCATGCTAACGGTGTGCTTCCTGGTGGTCTGTAATTAGATGCAGAAGGCCCACGTCGGTCTCATTTCGACCATGAGAGCTGATTTTGAGTGCTAATTGAGTGCTAATTAGTCTCGCTCTTCTTCTTGCCTGTGGGTCAGTGCTGTTCGGTGACCGCCATTTGTCGAGTCGCGGCTCCAAAACCGCCAAGATCGTCGCTTTACGTCACTTCGATCGTCGCTCGTGAGGAACTCTACAACAGCCAGACAGCGCGAGGTTCTGTGGGCGAGTGGCGCCGCAGCGACTGTAACCCCGCCCCTTTACCTCCAGCGAACACGCGGCTCCTTTGGCCTTTACGAGTAGCGTTTACGCCCCACACTTTTCTTATTTTAGTTTCGTTTTTGCCGTAAACAAAAGCGTGTGAACAAGTATCCGACGCCTCTCGCCTTGTGTCTCTGTGTCCTCGTGTCCCCGTGTCCTCGTGTCCCCGTGTCCTCGTGTCCCCGTGTTCCCTTGTTCTCATTTCAACCCGTGTTCAATCCCGTCGCGGACAAATAGTCGTCGCCCTTTTTGTCCGAGGTCCGCGCGCTTTACGACACGGCGGCGGTGGCTCTCGTCGCCGGCAGCGAGAAGGTCGCGGGTTCGACTCCCGGGCCGGGTTCGCATGTCTCTCCTCGCGTCTCGGCGTGTTTTCTCCCCCACGTCCTGATCGAGCCTAATTCGAGATCAGGAGATGAGTCGCTGGTTCCCGACATATTTTAGAATCCACGTGTCTGCAGTCGGCTTTAGACACGTACACGAAAAGGTCACGAAGCATTTATCCTGTATTATGTCTTCTAAGTCATCTTTAAACTGTGTATTGTGTCCTCAAAAGCGGTTCTGAAAAGCCGGAATTATTCACGATAAAGCCCTTTGCAGATTGTATTACGTAACGTCGTGTCGGCTAAATTAACTCGCAGTAATAAGCTCTAAAGAGGGCGCGTGTACAGCACATTTGGGTGACAAAGACGTGCAGTGAAGCAGCCGTGGGAGGGCGGCTCCCTGGACACCGGCCCCCGCGGCGCGCTCCACCGGGGGCCAAATGTGCCGTGATTACCCCCCGATCCCCCCGAACACAGAGGGCAGTCGGAGGCGGCGGGACGGCCTCAGATAACCTCGGAAATGTGTCCAAAAAAAGGCTGTGACGGAGGGAACAGCTGCAGGGGCTGTGCTGAGCGAGGGAAGAGAGGGAACGGGTGCTGAGCGAGGGAAGAGAGGGAACGGGTGCTGAGCGAGGGAAGAGAGGGAACGGGTGCTGAGCGAGGGAAGAGAGGGAACGGGTGCTGAGCGAGGGAAGAGAGGGAACGGGTGCTGAGCGAGGGAAGAAAGGGAACGGGTGCTGAGCGAGGGAAGAAGGGAACGGGTGCTGAGCGAGGGAAGAAGGAGAACGGGTGCTGAGTGAGGGAAGAAGGAGAACGGGTGCTGAGAGAGGGAAGAGAGAGAACGGGTGCTGAGCGAGGGAAGAGAGGGAACGGGTGCTGAGCGAGGGAAGAGAGGGAACGGGTGCTGAGCGAGGGAAGAATGGGAACGGGTGCTGAGCGAGGGAAGAGAGGGAACGGGTGCTGAGCGAGGGAAGAGAGGGAACGGGTGCTGAGCGAGGGAAGAATGGGAATGGGTGCTGAGCGAGGGAAGAGAGGGAACGGGTGCTGAGCGAGGGAAGAGAGGGAACGGGTGCTGAGCGAGGGAAGAGAGGGAACGGGTGCTGAGCGAGGGAAGAAAGGGAACGTGTGCTGAGAGAGGGAAGAGAGGGAACGGGTGCTGAGCAAGGGAAGAAGGGAACGGGTGCTGAGCGAGGGAAGAGAGGGAACGGGTGCTGAGCGAGGGAAGAAGGAGAACGGGTGCTAAGCGAGGGAAGAGAGGGAGCGGGTGCTGAGCGAGGGAAGAAGGGAACGGGTGCTGGGCGAGGGAAGAAGGGAACGGGTGCTGAGCGAGGGAAGAAAGGGAACGTGTGCTGAGAGAGGGAAGAGAGGGAACGGGTGCTGAGCGAGGGAAGAAGGGAACGGGTGCTGAGCGAGGGAAGAGAGGGAACGGGTGCTGAGCGAGGGAAGAAGGAGAACGGGTGCTAAGCGAGGGAAGAGAGGGAGCGGGTGCTGAGCGAGGGAAGAAGGGAACGGGTGCTGGGCGAGGGAAGAAGGGAACGGGTGCTGAGCGAGGGAAGAATGGGAACGGGTGCTGAGCGAGGGAAGAATGGGAACGGGTGCTGAGCGAGGGAAGAAGGGAACGGGTGCTGGGCGAGGGAAGAAGGGAACGGGTGCTGAGCGAGGGAAGAAGGGAACGGGTGCTGAGCGAGGGAAGAGAGGGAACGGGTGCTGAGCAAGGGAAGAAGGAGAACGGGTGCTGAGCGAGGGAAGAAGGAGAACGGGTGCTAAGCGAGGGAAGAGAGGGAGCGGGTGCTGAGCGAGGGAAGAAGGGAACGGGTGCTGGGCGAGGGAAGAAAGGGAACGTGTGCTGAGAGAGGGAAGAGAGGGAACGGGTGCTGAGCGAGGGAAGAAGGGAACGGGTGCTGAGCGAGGGAAGAGAGGGAACGGGTGCTGAGCGAGGGAAGAAGGAGAACGGGTGCTAAGCGAGGGAAGAGAGGGAGCGGGTGCTGAGCGAGGGAAGAAGGGAACGGGTGCTGGGCGAGGGAAGAAGGGAACGGGTGCTGAGCGAGGGAAGAATGGGAACGGGTGCTGAGCGAGGGAAGAATGGGAACGGGTGCTGAGCGAGGGAAGAAGGGAACGGGTGCTGGGCGAGGGAAGAAGGGAACGGGTGCTGAGCGAGGGAAGAAGGGAACGGGTGCTGAGCGAGGGAAGAGAGGGAACGGGTGCTGAGCAAGGGAAGAAGGAGAACGGGTGCTGAGCGAGGGAAGAGAGGGAACGGGTGCTGAGCGAGGGAAGAAGGAGAACGGGTGCTGAGGGAGGGAAGAAGGGAACGGGTGCTGAGCGAGGGAAGAAGGAGAACGGGTGCTGAGAGAGGGAAGAGAGGGAACGGGTGCTGAGCGAGGGAAGAAGGGAACGGGTGCTGAGCGAGGGAAGAGAGGGAACGGGTGCTGAGCGAGGGAAGAGAGGGAACGGGTGCTGAGCGAGGGAAGAGAGGGAACGGGTGCTGAGCGAGGGAAGAAAGGGAACGTGTGCTGAGAGAGGGAAGAGAGGGAACGGGTGCTGAGCAAGGGAAGAAGGGAACGGGTGCTGAGCGAGGGAAGAGAGGGAACGGGTGCTGAGCGAGGGAAGAGAGGGAACGGGTGCTGAGCGAGGGAAGAAGGAGAACGGGTGCTGAGGGAGGGAAGAAGGGAACGGGTGCTGAGCGAGGGAAGAATGAATGAAATAAAATGAATTAATAAATAAATTAAATAGATTAAATACATTGAATACATTAAATAAATTAATTAAATTCAATAAATAATTAAATAAAATAGGTCAAATAAATAATTAAATAAATTAAATCAAAACGAAATAAATAAAATCAAATATTCTTTAGTCGTCCCACAAAGGCTGAATTCCAGTTCCCCACAACAACGGCAGGAAAATAGAAACATTATAGCTACTTAACAGTTGACAGATAATTAGCTATAAATATAGACACTGACTTGTTTAAATATAGACTTAAATGTAACACCATGAACAGACAAAGCACAAAAACAAAAATAAAATAGAAAATATAAATGGTTTTGTTCAATCAGTGGCTGAAGTGACTTAAGTGTATGAGAATATTATATACAATAAATGGCTAGAGTTAGGTTTACTGAACATAAATGTATAGATGGCAAAAGTCGTGATGAGCGGGACAAAAAGGACCAAAGGTTTTGTCTCTAATTAAAATGTTTGTTATTGATGCTGTTTAAGAATGCATTTACTGTACGAAGACACTGGCCCTGGACCTTTGTTTGGACCGTTTCGTGTCCTGGTTCTGGTCCTGTTGTTGGCCTGGTTCAGATCCTCTTTGGCCTTTGCTCTCTGGTCATTACTCATTCCCTCCACACTAGAGGATAAGAAGTGTCAGAAACGGCCTCCACCGCTTCATACTTATTCATAGAGCGAGGGTTGAACTGCAAACATTCCGGATTGTGGCGGAACACTTTCACCGCCCGAGCCATCTCTGCAGATTGGAAAACAAAACGAGCCGGTAGAGTTTCATAATAATTCAATTCATTTGCTTTTGGACACTCAAAGACGCTTTAAACCGCCTCATTCGGTCACTCCGCACTCTGTGGCTTCAGTGTCTTGCCCAAGGACACGATGACGCGCAGTGGACCGAGCTTGTTTAGTGTCGGCGGGCGAACGCTCCCACTAAACCTTAAATGTAACCACTGGGTTTTGAGGCCCAAAGTTCCAATATTGAATGGAAAATCTGCTGCGACTTGTTCATTTCTGTCCGGTATTTTTGCACAATATGATAATGTTTCTCCTGCCGCCACAGTTTCTCCAACAGGCGGCCCCGCCCTGTGAATAATGAACACTTTGACTTTGGTTTTATGAAAAAACGGGTGACATTTTCCCAACAGAATTCCCTCCAATCGTGTCGTGGACCTGTGAAGTACACACTTTCCCACTCCTCATCCGTCAAAACAAAATGAGCCTCTTTTTCCCCGTTTCATTTTGATGTATTTAGTAGATTGGCTGTTAAAGTCATCAATGCATTATATACTTCAAATCAGGCATGGCAAGTACGGCCTGGGGGCCAAATGCGGCCCTCAGACCAATTTTTGTTGGCCCTCCTGCTTCCTGCTAAGTTGGACCAAACGACAAAAAGTAGTACTTTGACTCTAAAATTGGAACAATTCAAGCTTTTTGATGTTATATCGACCTAATATTAATGTTCCAAGTCTTATTTAAGGTGTGGAGGCGTCAAAACTATGTCAGATGAAACATTTCAGGTTGTCTATGGCCAAAGTTTCAAAATGCGGCCCTCGTGTAAATATTTGGACAGCCCTGAATGAAATAGTACTTCCCTCGTAAGTTCTGATCCATAAAGATTTCAGTCAGAGGGTTATGATTGTCGTTGTTTTGTTTTATTTCTTTATCATAATAACTCTTTATTTGTTAATTCCAATAAAAGTCGTGCTTCTCCTTCAACATATCAAAGTGTTGTTTCCAAATATTTAAAAAGACTTTCTCGGGAGAGTCGTTTTCAGGTCGACGTCGGCGAATGTTTCAAGGCTGTTTTTCCGCCCGGGGACAGCAGGGGGCGACGGAGGACGGCTCAAACGCCCCAGAAACACACATCCAACCATCGCGGGGATTCGCAACGTTACTTATTAAGTTAAAATGTGACTCAGTTCTCCAAACAGAGGTAAATGTATTCAAATATCACACGTCTGAGTGCGGAGGCCGCGAGCGCGACTCCCTCCGGGCGCTAAACGGCGTCTGCGTCTGAAAGTGCACGGTAATGGTTCACACAGTATTTGCAGCCTGTCACTGTTCATTTTCACGCTTCTCATTGACCTTTAAAAACACCCCACGTTTCCATGGAGACGCAGCTGCTAGACCCCGAGAGAATTTGCATCCAAACGGGCATTTTGAAGTTATTATACGGGTTTTATTGGATGTTTTGCGCGTTATTTGTTCCGTCGTTCGTCGTCGGCGCGTTAAGGTCGCTGGAAACACAGAAGTTAAAGTACTGTTCCTCAAGTAAAATGTTCAGGTCAGTACTTTACTTTTTACTGTGGATACGTGTGTACTTTTCAGTCCTGCTGAAAGTAAACGTCGGAGTTCTTTTGGGTTCCAGGGGGTCATTTTTAGAGGATTTAAAGGGTCAAAAAGCGTCATCAAAACCACTGCATGTGACGTTTTAACAGTTCTTAAAATCTGTGTGAAATACTTGTACTTTTTACTGTGGATACGTTTGACTTTTACTTTTAACAGGACTGAAGAGTACAGGGTTCTTTTGGGTTCCAGGGGTCATTTTTAGAGGATTTAAAGGGGTTTTTTTGCGTTCAAGTCGACCAAAGTTGACAAAAGATCAGCAAAAAGCATCATTATAACCACTGCATTTGACGCTTTTGTGTGAAATACTTTTACTTTTTACGCGTGAAGTACATTTTTAAACGACTACTTCAAACCTTATACGTACTTAGATGTTTGTAAGCTCTGTACATATACGTTTTGGAGTATTTTTGGCTCCTGTGCCTGTACTTTTACTTGAGTAACACAAATTGAGTACTTCACGACACACAAAACCAACAATAATAATCCACAGATGTGACAGTTTATTACTACCGTATTTTCCGGACTATAAGTTGCACCTTTTTTCATAGTTTTGTCCGGGGTGTGACTTATACTTTATACTTATATGCGACTTATATGTGATATTATTTGTTATTTTCACACTTGCAACTGCATTTCATACTCCAGTGCGACTTATATATGTTTTTTTCTTCTCTATTATGCATTTATTGGCTGGTGCGACTTATACTCCGGAAAATACGGTACATTTGAAAAAGTTCTGATAATTTGACTCATTATCAGATGAACGTTTGTTTCGTTAGCGTCCAGTTCTGTGGAAGTCTGCGGCCGTTTAAACAGCTCAGTTTATCTGTCTTATTTTATCAAACGAGAGCCACAGGTTGTAAACATCCAGCGTTTTATTAGTGGAAATCGTCCATAAACGCTGACACGGCTCATTAATCGTCTTAAAATAAGACACGGATTTAAAAAAACTGCCCATAGAAACCTCTCTCAAGCTCAATGGGTTAAATAAAGGTTAAAACATAAATACATGAATTTGATTTATAAGTGTGAGGTGCCAATTATTGTAGAACGGACTATGATTATAATGGACATACTGTACGAAAAATGGAAAAAATTACATTGGACTTTCATTTAAAATGGACGAATTTGAAAGACTTTGGATGAAAAGGAATGTTTTTTATTTAGGGTTTTCTAGGCCGTGATTTTATTATTTTAAATATTTTCTTTTATTTTATTTGTTGTCTGCTGCCTTTATTCTGTGTCTGCTTTTTCTCTGGTCGTGTTTTTCTTTTTCTGTTTGTTTTTTCATATGTTCTTTGATCTAAAAATAAAATAAATGTAAAAATAAAAAAATAAAAATGTAATTAAAAAAATAATTATATATATATATATATATATATATATATATATATATATTGAAATTAAAGAAAATAATGAAAAAAATGAAAAATAAAATACATAAATAATACAAAAATAAAATGAAACATGTATCAGTTAAATTTGCTATAATGGTATTTTTTGGGGTAATTTTTAACAGTCCAAAACATGCACAGTAGATAAAATGCTCCCAAAAAAGTCAAGTTTAAGCTTAATTGTCTTATGTTTTTGGGAAAATGAAAAGAAAAAAACGTTTTCTTTACATAAAAATTGACTAAGCTAAAAAACTGAAATAAAATCCCTTTGACAGTCGTGCTTATGTAATATTTGTATTTTAAAATAAACCTGACCCGTGTCGCGAGGTGAATAAATCAAAATCAAATACAACTTTAACTACGAACAATTATAATTTATTCTCATTATTTTATTATCTCATATTCTCGTTTTGTTGCCAGTTTTGAAGCTGAAATAATCCAGTGTTTTTTATAGTTGATGTGACAGATTAAACTGCACATTTCACTAAAACGCAGTGAACATTTTGCCCATTTGTCCCAGTTTGACGGTTTTTGTCAAGTTTATAATTGTACTTTCTGGTTGGACGTGAGCACTAGAAGTAATTCCACAGCTGTTACCATAGCAACCACAATAATACCATAAAACACACAATAATACCATAAAACACCTTTTAGTTACTCGAACGATGGTTTGAACTGTCAGGATAGTGTGTCAGTGCAAACCGTCTCTGTGATGTCATCAGTGTGCGACGTGCCGTTGACAACACAGACGGACTCGGCTCAACTTCCTGTCGTTTTATTTCCACGTCGGTTTAAAGTGCCAGAACAGTGTGTCGGTTAAGTGCAAACCGTCTGTGTTTTCAACGGCTCGTCGCACTCTGATGACATCACAGAGGGATTCAGCTCAACTTCCTGTCTCTTTTAAAAGTTGTATTTCTCAACATTTCTTCACCAACTGCGACTCGACAGAAGTAAAACTATGATAAACATTTAGCACAGGTTCTGTAGCAACAAGCGAAGTCATAATTAGAGGCGCGGCACGAGGACTTTAAACTTCTTCACTTGTAAAAAACGCTGTAGTTTTCAGTGAAGTTAATTAAACGTTAACGTCCGCGTTGTATTGTTTCTTAACTATAAAACAACTTTGGCGATTGCTTCGTATCCTTACAGCAATAAAAAGCACATAGCGACGATAAAGACAAACGTTGCACAGTTGCACTTTTAAATGAGCTTAGATTGCTTTTCGTCTGACCTCACTTCACCCCGATTCCGCCCCATCCACCACCGCCCGCGGGAAAAGTACTTCACAGACGACGGCATTCACGATCGCTAATGACTTTATGACACGTTTACTACAGAAAAGTACACGCGTGCGGAGATAATGAAAGTAAACAGCTCGACAAACCCGGTCACCGCTGCGTCATCACAGCCGACTTACAATGACCGATACAAAGCGACGCCGTGACACTTGAATTTGAGCTCGGGTACGTTGTTTTTACCGTGTGCACTGTACGTCGTCATAGCAACAGAGCGTGAGTTGTCACTCTGCGCAGTTTGCGTGTTTCTCCTGCGTCTGGGTGGGTTTCCTCTGGAGACTAATCAATCCGACACATGCGCGATATGGGCGCTCACGCTGTGTCTCCTCACAGTTTAAAGTGCATACAAGAGGTCAGATAAATGTTTCACTGAAATAACTGAACTGGACACTATATCAGCACCAAAACCCTTTAATTTTAACTAAACAATTAAAAACTAGGCCAATAAAAGCAAATAGACATGTGTTAGTGAAGTAAGGACCATAAATGTGGATAAAATCTGGAGAAGTCATGTCAGTGTCAAATCTTGAAGACACATTTTGGACGCTAAATCAGCATAAAAACCCTTTAATTTTAACTAAACAATAAAATGAGGCCAAAAAGGCAAACAAACACATTTTACTAGCGAAGTAAGGACCATAAATGTGGATAAAATATCTGGAGAGGTCGTGTCAGTGTCAAATCTTGAAGACACATTTTTTTACACTATATCAGCACCAAAACCCTTTAATTTTAACTAAACAATAAAATGAGGCCAAAAAGGCAAACAAACACATTTTACTAGCGAAGTAAGGACCATAAATGTGGATAAAATATCTGGAGAGGTCGTGTCAGTGTCAAATCTTGAAGACACATTTTTTTACACTATATCAGCACCAAAACCCTTTAATTTTAACTAAACAATAAAATGAGGCCAAAAAGGCAAACAAACACATTTTACTAGCACAGTAAGGACCATAAACATGGATAAAATCTGGAGAGGTCGTGTCAGTGTCAAATCTTGAGGACACATTTTGGAAACTAAATCAGCGCAAAAACCCTTTAATTTTAACCAAACAATAAAAACGAGGCCAAAAAAAAGCAAATAAACCCGTGTTATTAGTGAAGTAAGAACCATAAACGTTGATAAAATCTGGAGAGGTGGCGTCAGTGTCGAGTCTGGAGGACACACTTGGGGTCAGTGAAGTCTCTCTCACCTCAAACGGGTGAATATAGTGGAGGCTCATATCTTATCCGGGTCCAAGGTCCAAGGTAATCTGTAATTCCACGGCCACTTTAAATAGCATGTCGACCATTATACGTGGCCTTTTCAGCGATTCAGACTCGCCTAATGGCCACACAAATGTCACCACCAAAAAGTCTTCGTAATCACGGTTATTCTGCGCGTCATGACGGGAACATGCCACCGCGTCGACACCAGAGCTCCAAACATTAAAGGAGCTCAGCGTAATCGTGCTGGTTTACCTGCTCGTCCCGATCTTCCACTCCACGCTAAACCTGTCTGTCGTTCCTTCAAAACGCAAACGCTTTTTATGGCCTAAAAATATGCGTCCTTAGTGAGAATGGGCGGGTTTATTGCCATAGTGTGGAACATTTCAGGCATGACAGTGACATGGAGTAATGTTTTAACCTTGTTTGATGGCATTTCAGGCAGATTTCAACACACATTTTTCTTGTTTTGGCCTTGTTTTTGGCGCATAAGATGTTTTAAAAGTGTTTGAGAAGTGTCAATCAAATATGATTAGCTTTTCTCGTGGTATGTCTCTGTGGAGGTGTCACTCTTTGCCTCGAAAGTTCCACAGTTTGGCCTTTTACTCATCCGAATGTCCTTTAACCCACATGATCTTTGTTGCAGTGCACGGTTTTCGACTTCCGCGCCGGACGTGCGAGCGCGGCGAACGTGGGGCGTCGAGGAACTCTAGTAGAGGAATTTAGTGCTTTATTGACACGGCTTGTCTCCACTCGCGAGTCAAATACTCCTAAAAAAGATTCATGAGGTGGCACAGAAGTAACACGGGCGGATCAGAAACATGTCTTTGACTGAGGCGAGCTCCGTTTCAAAGCAAGAAAGACAAATACCGTATTTTCTGGACTATAAGTTGCACCTTTTTTCATAGTTTTGGCCACGTTGATTATTTTCACACTGACAACCACAAGAGGGCGCTCTAGGCTCTAAGCGACGCAGAAGAAGAATCTGCACTTCCTCTTCCTCTGGAGTTTGTGGAGTTGTTTAGAAGTGACACAGAGGAAGAAGAATTCAATGGATTTAGTGATTTGGGGTAAAACTGATGCTTTGCTAAACTTGTTAGCATGTTCTTTATGCTATAGTTATCTGAATAACTGTTCATATGTTACGTTAACATACCAGACACTTACCACAGTTCTGTCTGTGCCTCATGTAGCTGAAGGTGTTAGCGTTAGCATACGTCATGTAGCTGAAGGTGTTAGCGTTAGCATACGTCATGTAGCTGAAGGTGTCAGCGTTAGCATACGTCATGTAGCTGAAGGTGTCAGCGTTAGCATACGTCATGTAGCTGAAGGTGTTAGCGTTAGCATACGTCATGTAGCTGAAGGTGTTAGCGTTAGCATACGTCATGTAGCTGAAGGTGTTAGCGTTAGCATACGTCATGTAGCTGAAGGTGTTAGCGTTAGCATACGTCATGTAGCTGAAGGTGTTAGCGTTAGCATACGTCATGTAGCTGAAGGTGTTAGCGTTAGCATACGTCATGTAGCTGAAGGTGTTAGCGTTAGCATACGTCATGTAGCTGAAGGTGTTAGCGTTAGCATACGTCATGTAGCTGAAGGTGTTAGCGTTAGCATACGTCATGTAGCTGAAGGTGTTAGCGTTAGCATACGTCATGTAGTTGAAGGTGTTAGCGTTAGCATACGTCATGTAGCTGAAGGTGTTAGCGTTAGCATACGTCATGTAGCTGAAGGTGTTAGCGTTAGCATACGTCATGTAGTTGA